>NC_044986.1:17838916-18138916 GCF_008728515.1 Papio anubis
TCTAGTTCTAGATCCTTGAGGAATCGCCATACTGTTTTCCATAATGGTTGAACTAGTTTACAATCCCACCAACAGTGTAAAAGTGTTCCTATTTCTCCACATCCTCTCCAGCACCTGTTGTTTCCTGACTTTTTAATGATCGCCATTCTAACTGGTGTGAGATGGTATCTCATTGTGGTTTTGATTTGCATTTCTCTGATGGCCAGTGATGATGAGCATTTTTTCACGTGTCTGTTGGCTGTATGAATGTCTTCTTTTGAGAAATGTCTGTTCATATCCTTTGCCCACTTTTTGATGGGGTTGTTTGTTTTTTTCTTGTAAACTTGTTTGAGTTCTTTGTAGGTTCTGGATATTAGCCCTTTGTCAGATGAGTAGATTGCAAAAATTTTCTCCCATTCTGTAGGCTGCCTGTTCACTCTGATGGTAGTTTCTTTTGCTGTGCAGAAGCTCTTTAGTTTAATTAGATTCCATTTGTCAATTTTGGCTTTTGCTGCTGTTGCTTTTGGTGTTTTAGACATGAAGTCTTTGCCCATGCCTATGTCCTGAATGGTACTACCTAGGTTTTCCTCTAGGATTTTTATGGTATTAGGTCTAACATTTAAGTCTCTAATCCATCTTGAATTAATTTTCGTATAAGGAGTAAGGAAAGGATCCAGTTTCAGCTTTCTACTTATGGCTAGCCAATTTTCCCAGCACCATTTATTAAATAGGGAATTCTTTCCCCATTTCTTGTTTCTATCACGTTTGTCAAAGATCAGATGGCTGTAGATGTGTGGTATTATTTCTGAGGACTCTGTTCTGTTCCATTGGTCTATATCTCTGTTTTGGTACCAGTACCATGCTGTTTTGGTTACTGTAGCCTTGTAGTATAGTTTGAAGTCACGTAGCGTGATGCCTCCAGCTTTGTTCTTTTGACTTAGGATTGTCTTGGAGATGCGGGCTCTTTTTTGGTTCCATATGAACTTTAAAGCAGTTTTTTCCAATTCTGTGAAGAAACTCATTGGTAGCTTGATGGGGATGGCATTGAATCTATAAATTACCTTGGGCAGTATGGCCATTTTCACGATATTAATTCTTCCTATCCATGAGCATGGTATGTTCTTCCATTTGTTTGTGTCCTCTTTTATTTCACTGAGCAGTGGTTTGTAGTTCTCCTTGAAGAGGTCCTTTATATCCCTTGTAAGTTGGATTCCTATGTATTTTATTCTCTTTGAAGCAATTGTGAATGGAAGTTCATTCCTGATTTGGCTCTCTGTTTGTCTGTTACTGGTGTATAAGAATGCTTGTGATTTTTGCACATTAATTTTGTATCCTGAGACTTTGCTGAAGTTGCTTATCAGCTTAAGGAGATTTTGGGCTGAGACAATGGGGTTTTCTAAATATACAATCATGTCATCTGCAAACAGGGACAATTTGATTTCTTCTTTTCCTAACTGAATACCCTTGATTTCTTTCTCTTGCCTAATTGCCCTAGCCAGAACTTCCAACACTGTGTTGAATAGGAGTGGTGAGAGAGGGCATCCCTGTCTTGTGCCAGTTTTCAAAGGGAATTTTTCCAGTTTTTGCCCATTCAGTATGATATTGGCTGTGGGTTTGTCATAAATAGCTCTTATTATTTTGAGGTACGTTCCATCAATACCGAATTTATTGAGCGTTTTTAGCATGAAGGGCTGTTGAATTTTGTCAAAAGCCTTTTCTGCATCTATTGAGATAATCATGTGGTTCTTGTCTTTGGTTCTGTTTATATGCTGGATTATGTTTATTGATTTGCGAATGTTGAACCAGTTTTGCATCCCAGGGATGAAGCCCACTTGATCATGGTGGATAAGCTTTTTGATGTGTTGCTGAATCCGGTTTGCCAGTATTTTATTGAGGATTTTTGCATCGATGTTCATCAGGGATATTGGTCTAAAATTCTCTTTTTTTGTTGTGTCTCTGCCAGGCTTTGGTATCAGGATGATGTTGGCCTCATAAAATGAGTTAGGGAGGATTCCCTCTTTTTCTATTGATTGGAATAGTTTCAGAAGGAATGGTACCAACTCCTCCTTGTACCTCTGGTAGAATTCAGCTGTGAATCCATCTGGTCCTGGACTTTTTTTGGTTGGTAGGCTATTAATTATTGCCTCAATTTCAGAGCCTGCTATTGGTCTATTCAGGGATTCAACTTCTTCCTGGTTTAGTCTTGGAAGAGTGTAAGTGTCCAGGAAATTATCCATTTCTTCTAGATTTTCCAGTTTATTTGCGTAGAGGTGTTTATAGTATTCTCTGATGGTAGTTTGTATTTCTGTGGGGTCGGTGGTGATATCCCCTTTATCATTTTTAATTGCGTCGATTTGATTCTTCTCTCTTTTCTTCTTTATTAGTCTTGCTAGTGGTCTGTCAATTTTGTTGATCTTTTCAAAAAACCAACTCCTGGATTCATTGATTTTTTGGAGGGTTTTTTGTGTCTCTATCTCCTTCAGTTCTGCTCTGATCTTAGTTATTTCTAGCCTTCTGCTAGCTTTCGAATGTGTTTGCTCTTGCTTCTCTAATTCTTTTAATTGCGATGTTAGAGTGTCAATTTTAGATCTTTCCTGCTTTCTCTTGTGGGCATTTAGTGCTATAAATTTCCCTCTACACACTGCTTTAAATGTGTCCCAGAGATTCTGGTATGTTGTATCTTTGTTCTCATTGGTTTCAAAGAACATCTTTATTTCTGCCTTCATTTCGTGATGTACCCAGTAGTCATTCAGGAGCAGGTTGTTCAGTTTCCATGTAGTTGAGCAGTTTTGATTGAGTTTCTTAGTCCTGAGTTCTAGTTTGATTGCACTGTGGTCTGAGAGACAGTTTGTTATAATTTCTGTTCTTGTACATTTGCTGAGGAGTGCTTTACTTCCAATTACGTGGTCAATTTTGGAATAAGTACGATGTGGTGCTGAGAAGAATGTATATTCTGTTGATTTGGGGTGGAGAGTTCTATAGATGTCTATTAGGTCTGCTTGCTGCAGAGATGAGTTCAATTCCTGGATATCCTTGTTAACTTTCTGTCTCGTTGATCTGTCTAATGTTGACAGTGGAGTGTTGACGTCTCCCATTATTACTGTATGGGAGTCTAAGTCTCTTTGTAAGTCTCTAAGGACTTGCTTTATGAATCTGGGTGCTCCTGTATTGGGTGCATATATATTTAGGATAGTTAGCTCTTCCTGTTGAATTGATCCCTTTACCATTATGTAATGGCCTTCTTTGTCTCTTTTGATTTTTGATGGTTTAAAGTCTGTTTTATCAGAGACTAGTATTGCAACCCCCGCTTTTTTTTGTTCTCCATTTGCTTGGTAAATCTTCCTCCATCCCTTTATTTTGAGCCTATGTATGTCTCTGCGTGTGAGATGGGTCTCCTGAATACAGCAGACTGATGGGTCTTGACTCTTTATCCAGTTTGCCAGTCTGTGTCTTTTCATTGGAGCATTTAGTCCATTTACATTTAAGGTTAAGATTGTTATGTGTGAACTTGATCCTGCCATTATGATATTAACTGGTTATTTTGCTCGTTAGCTGATGCAGTTTCTTCCTAGCCTCGATGGTCTTTACATTTTGGCATGTTTTTGCAATGGCTGGTACCGGTTGTTCCTTTCCATGTTGAGTGCTTCCTTCAGGGTCTCTTGTAAGGCAGACCTAGTGGTGACAAAATCTCTAAGCATTTGCTTATCTGTAAAGGATTTTATTTCTCCTTCACTTATGAAACTTAGTTTGGCTGGATATGAAATTCTGGGTTTAAAATTCTTTTCTTTAAGAATGTTGAATATTCGCCCCCACTCTCTTCTGGCTTGTAGAGTTTCTGCCGAGAGATCTGCTGTTAGTCTGATGGGCTTCCCTTTGTGGGTAACCCGACCTTTCTCTCTGGCTGCCCTTAAGATTTTTTCCTTCATTTCAACTTTGGTGAATCTGGCAATTATGTGTCTTGGAGTTGCTCTTCTCGAGGAGTATCCTTGTGGCGTTCTCTGTATTTCCTGGATTTGAATGTTGGCCTGCCCTACTAGGTTGGGGAAGTTCTCCTGGATGATATCCTGAAGAGTGTTTTCCAACTTGGTTCCATTTTCCCCCTCACTTTCAGGCATCCCAATCAGACGTAGATTGGGTCTTTTTACATAATCCCATACTTCTTGCAGGCTTTGTTCATTTCTTTTTCTTCTTTTTTCTTTTGGTTTCTCTTCTCGCTTCATTTCATTCATTTGATCCTCAATCGCTGATACTCTTTCTTCCAGTTGATCGAGTCGGTTACTGAAGCTTGTGCATTTGTCACGTATTTCTCGTGTCATGGTTTTCATCTCTTTCATTTCGTTTATGACCTTCTCTGCATTAATTACTCTAGCTATCAATTCTTCCACTTTTTTTCAAGATTTTTAGTTTCTTTGCGCTGGGTACGTAATTCCTCCTTTAGTTCTGAGAAGTTTGATGGACTGAAGCCTTCTTCTCTCATCTCGTCAAAGTCATTCTCCATCCAGCTTTGATCCGTTGCTGGCGATGAGCTGCGCTCCTTTGCCGGGGGAGATGTGCTCTTATTTTTTGAATTTCCAGCTTTTCTGCCCTGCTTTTTCCCCATCTTTGTGGTTTTATCTGCCTCTGGTCTTTGATGATGGTGATGTACTGATGGGGTTTTGGTGTGGGTGTCCTTCCTGTTTGATAGTTTTCCTTCTAACAGTCAGGACCCTCAGCTGTAGGTCTGTTGGAGATTGCTTGAGGTCCACTCCAGACCCTGTTTGCCTGGGTATCAGCAGCAGAGGCTGCAGAAGATAGAATATTTCTGAACAGCGAGTGTACCTGTCTGATTCTTGCTTTGGAAGCTTCCTCTCAGGGGTGTACTCCACCCTGTGAGGTGTGGGGTGTCAGACTGCCCCTAGTGGGGGATGTCTCCCAGTTAGGCTACTCAGGGGTCAGGGACCCACTTGAGCAGGGAGTCTGTCCCTTCTCAGATCTCAACCTCCGTGTTGGGAGATCCACTGCTCTCTTCAAAGCTGTCAGACAGAGTCGTTTGCGTCTGCAGAGGTTTCTGCTGCGTTTGTTATTGTTTACTGTGCCCTGTCCCCAGAGGTGGAGTCTACAGAGACAGGCAGGTTTCCTTGAGCTGCTGTGAGCTCCACCCAGTTCGAGCTTCCCAGCGGCTTTGTTTACCTACTTAAGCCTCAGCAATGGCGGGCGCCCCTCCCCCAGCCTCGCTGCTGCCTTGCCGGTAGATCACAGACTGCTGTGCTAGCAATGAGGGAGGCTCCGTGGTCATGGGACCCTCCCGGCCAGGTGTGGGATACAATCTCCTGGTGTGCCCGTTTGCTTAAAGCGCAGTATTGGCGTGGGAGTTACCCGATTTTCCAGGTGTTGTGTGTCTCAGTTCCCCTGGCTAGGAAAAGGAATTCCCTTCCCCCTTGCGCTTCCCAGGTGAGGCGATGCCTCGCCCTGCTTCAGCTCTCGCTGGTCGGGCTGCAGCAGCTGACCAGCACCGATCGTCCGGCACTCCCCAGTGAGATGAACCCAGTACCTCAGTTGCAAATGCAGAAATCACCGGTCTTCTGTGTCCCTCGCGCTGGGAGTTGGAGACTGGAGCTGTTCCTATTCGGCCATCTGTTTACTCTGTTGATGCTTTATTTTGCTGTGCAGAAGCTCTTTAATTAGATCCCATTTGCCAATTTTTGCTTTTGTTGCAATTGCTTTTGGTGTCTTCATCATGAAATATTTGTCCAGGCCTATGTCCTGAATGGTGTTGCCTAGGTTGTCTTCCAGGAAGTGTTAAGAGAAAAATTTATAGCACTAAATGTCCACATCAAAAAGTTAGAAAGCTCTCAAGTTAACCTAACATCATAACTAAAGAACTAGAGAACCAAGAGCAAACAAATCCCAGAGCTAGCAGAAGACAAGAAATAAACAAAATCAGAGATGAAATGAAGGAGATAAACACACACACACACACACACACACACACACACACACACACACACACAAAATACAATAAAAAGATCAATGCATCCAGGAGCTGGTTTTTTGAAGAAAATAATAAAATACATAGACCACTAGCTAGACTAACAAAGGAGAAAGAGAAGATTCAAATGAACACAATCAGAAATGACAAGAAGGGCATTACCATTGACCCCACATAAATACAAACAACCACGAGAGAATATTATGAACGCTTCCATGCACATAAACTAGAAAATTTAAAAAAAAGGATCAATTTCTGGACACATAAACCCTCCTAAGACTGAACCAGGATGAAACAGAATTCCTGAACAGACCAATAATCAGCTCTGAAATTGAGGCAGTAATAAATAGCCTACCAACCAAAGAAACCCAGGATATGATGAGTTCACAGATGAATTCTACCAGATACACTCTCCTCAATAAAAAATTGAGGAAAAGGGACTCCTCCCTAACTCAATCCATGAAGAGAGCCTCATCTTGATATCAAAACCTGGCAGAGACATAACAAAAAAAGAAAATTACAGGTGGATATCCTGGATGAACATTGATGCAAAAATCCTCAACAAAACACTGGCAAACAATTCAGCAGCACATCAAAAAGCTTATCTACCATGATCAAGTAGGCTTTATCCCTGGGATGCAAGGTTGGTTCAACATAAGCAAATCAGTAAATGTGATTTATAATATAAATAGAACTAAAGACAAAAAGCACATGATTATCTCAATAGATGCAGAAAGGGCTTTCTATAAAATTCAACATCTATTCATGTTAAAAACTCTGAGTGAATTAGGTATTGAAGGAACATACCTCAAAATGTTAAGAGCCATCTAAACCAAAACCCAGCCAACATCATACTGAATGCACAAAAGCTAGAAGAATTCTCCTTGAAAACCAGCACAAGACAAGGATGCCCTCTCTCACCACCCCCATTCAACATAGTATCTGAAGCTCTGACCAGGGCAGTCAGGCAAAAGAGATAAATAAAGCGCATCCAAATAAAAAGAAGGGAAGTCAAACTATCTCTGTTTGCAGACAACATGATCTTATATCTAGAAAACCCCATAGTTTCGGCCCAAAAGCTTCTTCAGCTGATAAACAACTTCAGCAAAGTATCAGGATACAATGTGCAAAAATCAATAGCATTTCTATACACCAACAACAGTCAAGCTGAGAGCCAAATCAGGAAAGAACTTCCATTCATAACTGCCACACAATTATGTGTGCCTAGGAAAACACCCAGGCAAGAGAAAGATCTCTACAAGGAAAACGAAAAACCACTGCTCAAAAAAATCAGAGCTGACACAAACAGAAATTCATTTTTAAGTTACAATTTTTGATGATCAGCTGTGTTTTGGGGCAAAACAAGATTGAGAAATATCATTGCTATGGCAAAATGAATAATTTGGTGCTCATCTAAATGAATATTTTGACTGTACTACTGATGTCCTGCCCACTGTGGCTGCCAATCCCTTCCACAAGGTACAACACAGGGAATGCTCTCTTGAAATGTTCACTTTTTTTCCCTAAGCAACTGGTGGAAGGGAATGGCAGCCACAATAGGTGGCTTGAAAACTCTACAAAGAGTATGCTTCTCCATACTCTTCCAATTTCTGTGGCTCCCAGGAGCTTCACACTATTGACAGTGTATACCTAATCCCTGCCAAATATCAACCACCCTAGCTGATCTCATCTTATCAGTTTCCAGATGATTTCACTCCAGGTAAGCCAATGTTCATGCCTCATCTGTCTGCAGTCTATTGTCTCTCTTTAGATTTGTGGCCATTTGATTACCCTGTTTTCTCAGTTCTCCAATGTTTCAAGAAAACTCATGAATTTGCAGTTTATCCAGATTTTTTCCCTTTCATTGTAAGGGTAGAAGCGATATTTTTCCAGCTCTAAACATTCTTGAGCAAAGACCGGAAATGCTATGGTCATGTTCATTTTTACTTCTTTGCTTTTATTGATGCCATTTCCCCTTGTTTCCTATTTTCTTTTCCCAGAAAGTTGATTTTATTACTCCTTCAGGTTCCAGTTCGAACATCCTCTGCTTAAATTTTCCTTATCTTGCCAAAATAAATTAATACTTCCCTTTTCAATGCTACATCAATACTTTCTTCATTCTATTCTATTAAACAAATTTATTGAACACTTACACTGTGGTATTGTTGCAGTGGTCCCCCCAAAACTTCACTCTAGTAAAGGATACAGACAAGTATACAAATAATGCAAGAAAAGAAATGAACAGATATGAAGAGAACCAATTTCAGTTTAGGATGGTTATTAAGAATATGTAAGATATGACATCTGACTAAATACTTAAAACCAAACAGAAATTATCCTAAGAAGTGGAAGGGGTTCATAAGCATATCAAATCACTAATGTAAGAAATTGATATAGTGTATTTTGGTCAGTGTCTTCACTGCTAGTCTGAGATACTTTCAGCAAAATTGTTTACTGATTTGAAGGACTAGCTCTCCTTCCTAACCTTTTTTTTTTTTTCAGGTATAAGCACATTATAGCAATTAATTGCTCTAAGTATAATGAGCCTATTCTTTACTGTTTCATACTCAAAAGCCAAATAAACAAAAAAATAAATGAACGGAATTCTGTGTACAAATACCACCTACAAAATACTCTTTACAAATTAGTATTCCATTATTATCCTCCTCATAAAAAACCATAAATGAGAATGGGGAAAATGTACTTTTATCATTAAGAACTACATAATTGATTTTCTAATATTTTGCACATATGCCAAATCTTATAATTCTATTTTAGCTAAGCTTACAAGCTCACTATTTCAATGAATTAAAATTCTACTTTCTTTTGTCTGTAAACAAAAATGTTACTGTAATACTGTATCACAGAAATAATTATTATGGATAGTTATATGGCTATACTAGTTATGTAAAACTATACTAAGAAGATTGTCAGTGTTTACTATCATGGTAGAATCTCATATATTATTTTTATCTGTAATACTGCCACTATGGTCTATAAAAAATATTTTCATTGCTGCACACTGCTATCCAACCAACATATTTAATAGAAGTTAATCAAGAGAAACAACATTACTTATAACCAGAACCTGCTATTATTACATAATTTGAGGGAATAGGAGAGGATTGCACGAAAGAAGAATGTAGAGTTCCTCTTTAAAAGTTATTAAGAATTTCAAGACCATGATAGCAGAGCACTAAACGAAGTGTGTTGTCCTTGTAAGTGTGGGAACCTGTATAAATTCACAGGCCATATGCCCATGAAGTTGGCCTTACTTATAATCAAGCTTTAGTGTTGCAAAGTATTAGCAGCATCCTTGATCTTAGAACAGAAGATTATGATTTAATTTCATTGGTTTTAAGACCAAAATGGCCTTCCTTAATAGGAATTTCGCCAAGATCTTTTGCTGTGAACTTGTATTTAACTTCAGAGACTATAGAGAAGAAATATAAACTGATTGTGCTTACCTTGTCTGAATTTGAAAATCTGTAATACTTAGGTGGCTAGCTAGGCAAAGACATAATCACCTAACTTGAAATATTTAGGATAACTCTGAAACAAGTAATATATTTATTTTAAATAAAAATAAAAGGATCATTTTCCATGCTTAATAGACTCTAGGTATAAGTTTTTATATATTTATAGTTTTGAAGAATTCTTTATTAAACTTTCCCTATGTTTCTGTAATTATTATAGTTGAGATTTATTATTTGTGTCAAATACAGTACATATATAGCTAATATAAACATGTATTTGTACACATATAATTCAAAACCATAAAAATTTAATTTTAATAATATACATAAACCAGAAAAATAAAAAACAATATAAATAGCCTAAAATGTTGCCTTTTAAAGTTAATTTTTGAAGGAAAATAAAATTTTAGAATAACAACTAAATGCTAAGACAAAAATCATTCATGTAAGTACAGAGAGGAGAGTAGCAATAGTGGGTTCCTGCATACTGAAAGAACAGAGAAAAGAGAGGAAGATGAACATAAGGAACCAGCTGAAAGGGTTAAAGGACAAGAATTATCAGAATAATAAATGACTGAAAAAAGAAGTACATAGAGACATTATATTAGGTATAATATGAAAGAAAACTGTAAAGATAACAATGTAGATTTGATACATAAGATTAAGAATGCTTCTTTCTCTAGAAATGCAAAAGATAACACGTTCTATGGGTTTGTTTTAAAGCCTCCACAAAATTGTTATTTAAAAGGTTTAATTTTTAAAGAGAATTCATTAGATGCAAGTAAATTCTCAAAGGAAAATAAATCATTCTACCAAAAAGACACATGCACCTATATGTTCACTGCAGCACTATTCACAATAGCAAGGACAGGGAATCAACCTAAAAGCCCATCAACAGTGGACTGGATAAAGAAAACGTGGTCCACATATACTACGGAATACTACACAGCCATAAAACATGAAATCATATCCTCTGCAACATGGATACATTATCCTAAGCAAATTAACGTAGGAACAGAAAACCAAATACCACATGTTTTTGTTTCTAAGTGGGAGCTAAATATTGGTACATATGGACATAAAGATGGGAACAACAGACACTGGGAACTACTAGAGAGAGAGAGGCAGGAAAGGGAGAAAGCAGTTTAGAATTATCTATTGGGTACTATG
This sequence comes from Papio anubis, assembly GCF_008728515.1. NCBI lineage: Eukaryota > Metazoa > Chordata > Mammalia > Primates > Cercopithecidae > Papio > Papio anubis. The sequence goes on from NC_044986.1 coordinate 17,849,510, forward strand.
CACATTATCTCGATGATGGGATCAATCATATCCCAAACCTCAGCATCATGCAATATACCCATGTTAAAAACCTGCACGTGTACCCTCTAATCTAAAATAAAAGTTAAAATTTGTAATAAAGGTATGCCTAACTAGCACAACACTAGATTAAAAAGTAAAACATAAAAATTACTTCAACAACACAAATTCAATCCACAAAAGTTCTAAAATGTCATTCTTACTTACAGTTGACATTGGTCACCTTTTATTCCTTTAGTTGTGCAGAAACATTTTCCTGTATGCAGATGACAGATATTTGCATGGCCACTGCATGTACAAGCTGTAAGTGTAAACCAAAATGATACTGAATATTCTACATCACAAACATGCACATTTCACATTTCAAGTATTATTACCTTATTTTTATGTCCTGTAACTTCCTCATGCCATCCAAAAACTAAGGTTAACAGATAATATAAATTATTTTTAATTAAATGGAAGTAAATTCACTTTTCTGAAAATTTTGCGAAATTCCTTAAAGTCTTTTGGGGATATCCTGAAGTCTACTATGGATCTAAGTATTTATCTAATTCTTCTTTGGGCTTCTCTCCATTTTCACTTTGGTATATTTCTTTAATAAAGTGAGTTTCAAAGCATTAGTGCAAGAGCTTTGGACTCAAACAGCTTGACTTCAAAATTTACATCTAAAATCACTATATGACCTTGGACAATTTACTTAATCTGTTTATGCTAAATTTCTTCATCTGTAAAAGAAGAGTAACAGCACTTAGCTTTCAGGATTGATGTGAAAATTAAATGAGGTAATGTAATTTAAGACACCTAACACATATTGAGCACTTAATAATTGGCAGGTATTACTTCTACTGTTATTACTACTGCTAAGATACTGCTAAGAATAATACAAATATAGCTACAAATTGTGTTTTAAAAAAGAACATCTATGTATTTCCTTTAAATTCACCCTTTTTTTTTTTTTTTTTTTTTTTTTTTTTTTGAGGCGGAGTCTTCACTCTGTCGCCCAGGCTGGAGTGCAGTGGCACCATCTCGGCTCACTGCAAGCTCCGTCTCCCGGGTTCGCGCCATTCTCCTGCCTCAGCCTCCCGAGTAGCTGGGACTACAGGCGCCCGCCACCGCGCCCGGCTACTTTTTTTTTGTATTTTAGTAGAGACGGGGTTTCACCGTGTTAGCCAGGATGGTCTCGATCTCCTGACCTCGTGATCCGCCCGCCTCGGCCTCCCAAAGTGCAGGGATTACAGGCGTGAGCCACCGCGCCCGGCCTAAATTCACCCTTTTAAGCTTCTGAGATCATCCTCATTCTTTTAGAGTATCCTTTTAGATCCTTTTAGATCATCCTTTTAGAGTACTAGATGAAACTTTCCATTTTGTAAAAGTTGCATGATTAATTTGATACATATAAACTTGTCTCCTTCTCTCACTTTGCAATCCTTTCTTAAAGAGCACTGTTCAATTATTTAGGACATAAACCTCACATTTTATTGTGTGCAACATCCAGTCAATTGGTAGATTTTAATTTCTACATGTATAATCTCTCTTGTATCTGATCCCTCCTTTTCATTCTAACAGCCACCACAAAGTATTTTCATCTACTTTCTTTTACTGACAACAATATAATCACATAGCAGATATCTTTGCCTTCAGTATTTCTAGGTTACAATTCATTCTCAATCCAATAACACATTCTAAAGAGACAAGGCTGATGGTGTCACTAACCCTTTCAAAAACACCTAATGAGAACTACTGCTGTTCTTGTACACTGCCAGTTAGCTAAACCATTCTATTGACAAAAATGAAATGATATGATCTTTTCCTGAATTGTATAGACACATAAAATTAAGTGAATGAGTCAAAATTTCCCAATGTTCAACTTTTTCATTATTTTTCTTCCAATATCAATAGTAACTCTAACATATATGCTAATGAATTAATAAATGCAAACAAATGTAACCAGATAATCATATTGCTAGTTCAATTGAGTCTCTGAAAGAAAATAGATACTGTATACCTAAGTGACGTATAAGACCAATATGAACATTTTCAAAAGAAGAGACTAAAACAAAGGTCAAAACCAGTAATCTTTGAATCAGATAGAGTCAATAAAAGAGGCAAAAAGAGTGAAAGGCAGAAAGACTGGATGAGGATTATCAGAAACGCCCACTTCAGTGTTAGTAATCCAGTTTTCTGCCTGCCAAGGAAGTGGTTGTCTGTCCTCTTACACAAGCCTAATGAGTGGGACTTCACAGAAGTTTTTGAAGAGTCTGCTGTGGGTCCCCTTAAAATCGAGGTTGTATATTAGAGGAAATTTTGAATTAGGTGTGACCAGCTATGGCTATTTAACTGAGGTAGAAGGACAAATAGAAACAGTTACTTTTAGGAAGCATTTGTACTAACACTGAAGTCAAGAAAAAGAAAGTATATTTCTTCCATCTAGCCAGCATCTACTTAATATTCTGACCAAGAGGATTGTCTGGAAGCACTGGAGGACTTCAAATGAAAACTGAAGTAAAAGTTGCTAGAACAGGAAGAAAGTATGTGTCTCCCACACATCATGAGAATTGCCTCTAGAAAGGTCAAAACTAAGAAGAGAACCCAAAGACACCTACGTGAGAATGGATCAGCCATTGTGCATCTCTCACATAGAGGACCTTAACTAAATATGACAACTATTCTTCACACATAAGACTGTAATTTTCTCCTCTCCCCTAGAAAGATAAAAAAATTATTGAGCCAGGAAAGAAGGAAAATCCTAGGTTAAGAATGAAAGAACATATAGAATAGAGGAAAAGAGAAAATTTGGCTTCAAAATATGTTCAGAATTCTTACTTTTATCTGATCTAGATAATTTTAATTATTTATTTACACACGTTTGCAAATTAATTTCTCTGGAGTTCCTTATATTAACTAAGAGTAAGTCTGAGATTTCATAAAAGATTAAGGGAAAAATGTATTGCACTGAATACATTTTAAAAGGTCAGTGACAGAGAAAACTATTGTATTTTGATTATACTCTATGTCTGGCTTGGGAATGATATAAATTGCATCTATATAAGAAAAAATCTGAAAAAAACGTAAATATTGCTTATTATTTTTGTAAAGACAAAAGATTATGGTGGTGATTTTAAGTGGCATGTACATTTTCTGCTTATAAAACTGTTGGTAATTTATATAATGGGATAATTAAACTATCTAATTTAAGGACTAGATTTCTAATGCTACCACTTGTATCGATCTGTGTGTTGCTCCCTTAACCTATCTTACTGCCTCTTCCTACCAGAAGTAGCCACTAGCCTAAATTTTATGTTCATCAATTCTTTGTTTTTAAAAAGCAGAATATATAAATCATTTATAATATTTAACTTGCCATTAGCAAATGAAGATTACTGCAACAAATTCCTAAAAATAGTACCAAAAAATGGGTCCTGATGACAATACAATTAAGTCAAAATTTAATAATAAACAAATAAAACTCTACTAAAACCCCCATATATCTGGATTTAAAAAAAAAAAAAACAAAAACTCTAGAGGAGTGATTTTAGGAAGATAGTGGAATAAGACTTTCTAGTGTTCATCTCTCATAGAAACATCCATTTGAAAAACTATCCATGCATGAAAATACCTTCCCAAAAGCTAAGGAATCCAAGCAAGAGATTATACCACCTTACTGAAGTCCAAAAGAAAAAAAAATGCATTGAAGAGGGTAGAAAAGCCAGTTTAACATTATCCATATTACCTCTCCCAAAAGCCCAAGCAGCATAACACTAAGCAAGATATCCGCAAGTCAGGGAAGAAGAATGAAATAAGCACTCAACTTTTCACTGGACGGCAGTACCAGGCCTGCCTCTCTGAACCCAGGGCCAGGCATGACCCCACAGTCCCAAGCTCCATGCTGGCCAATGCAGTATCAGAATCCAGACTCATCCCACTACCAGACTAGTCCCTGCATTGTCAGGCTTCAGGCCTTAACACAATAAAGGTCACATATTCCACAATTACTTTTGCATCAACCTATGATATGCCCACAGCTAACATCATACTGAAAGGTAAAAAGTTTTAAGTTTTTTTCTATAATCAAAAAGAAGAGAAGGATGTCCCCCCTTACCACTTCTGTTCAATGTAGTACTAAAAGTTCTAGTCGTAGCAAACAGATAAAAAGAAGAAATAAAGGGCATCCTAATAGGAAATTAAAAAGTTAAATTGCTTCTGTTTGCCGATGACATGATCTTGTCTACAGAAAACCCTAAAGATTCCACCAAAAATATGTTAGAACTGATAAAGAAGTTCAGTAAAGTTGCAGAAAACAAAATCCACATACAAAAATCAGTAATATTCCTTCACACTAACAATGAACTAACTGAAAAAGAAATTAAGACATCACTACCATTCATGATAGCATAAAAAATACTTTGAAGTAAATTTAACCAAGGACTTAAAAGATCTAAATACTGAAAACCACAAAGCATTAAGGAAAGAAATAGTGAGTGACTTATATAAATGGAAAGGTAGCCCATGTTCATGGATTGGAATAATTAATATTGTTAAAATGCCCATGCTACCAAAAGTAATCTACTGATTCAATGCAATTTCTGACAAAATGCCAATGGCATTTTTCACTGAAAGAGAAAAAGCAATTTTAAAATTCATATGGAAATTTAAAAGATGCCCAGTAGCCAAAGCAATCTTGAGCAAGAATAAAACTGAAGGCATCAAACTATTTGATCTCAAAATATACTACAAACCTATGTTAAACAAAATAGCATAGTATCAACATAAAAAAAAAGGAACATCAACCAAAGGAACAGAATATAGAGCCCAGCAATAAACCCAAGTACTGACAATCTACTGGTTTTTGACAAAAGTGTCAAGAACACACAATGGAGAAAAGACAGATTCCTGAATAAATTATGCAGGGAAAACTAGATATTCACATGCAAAATAATGAAATTAGACCCTTATTTGATACACAAAAATCAACTCAAAATGCACTAAAGACTTAAAGGTAAGACCCGAAACTGTAGAAGAAAACATAAGAGAAATGCTACATGACATTGATCTGGGCAAAAATTTCTTGGTTTTCCCAAAAGCACATGCAAAACAAAAGCAAAAATAAACAAATGAAACTGCATCAAACTAAAAATCTTAAGCACAACAAAGGAAATAATTAATAAAGAGACAATCCACATATTGGGAGAAAATATTTACAACCCACACATCTGGTAAGAGGCTAATATTCAAAATACATAAGAAATTCAAGCAACTCAACAGCAAGAAAACAAAGAACATAATTTTAAAATGGACAAAGGACCTAAATAAACTTTTTGTAAAAGCAGACATACAAATGGCCAATAGGTATATGAAAAAATGTGCACTATCACTAATCATTAGGAAAATGTAAATTAAAATGACAATGAGTTATCGCCTCACACCTGTTTAAAATGGCTATTATCAAAATGATGAAATTTAACAAATGCTGGCAGGGATGAGCAGAAAAAGAAACCACGTGCACTGTTGGTGAAAATTTAAAATAACCGTCAATATGAAAAAGGTTTGGAGAGTCATCCGAAGAGTAAAATTACAATTACCATATGGTCCAGTAACTCCTCTTCTGGGTATATATCCAAAGGAAATGAAATCAGTATGCCAGAGAGATAGTTATACTCCTGTGTTCACTGTAGTACTATTCACAATAGCTAAGATATAGATGCAACCTAGGTGTCCATCATTGGATGAAATATATATATATACATACACACACACACATTTGAATACTATTCATCCTTTTTCTTTCTTTTTTCTTTTTTTTTTTTTTGAGATGGCGTCTTGGGCTGAAGTGCAATGATGCAATCTTGGCTCACTGAAACCTCCACCTCCCCGGTTCAAGCGATTCTCCTGCCTCAGCCTCCCGAGTAGCTGGGATTACAAGCAACCGCCATCGCTAATGCCCGTCTGGCTAATTTTTGTATTTTTAGTAGAGACAGGGTTTCACTATATTGGCCAGGCTGGTCTTGAACTCCTGACCTCGTGATCCGCCCTCCTCGGCCTCCCAAAGTGCTGGGATTACAGGTGTGAGCCACTGCACCTGGCTTCAGCTTTTAAAAAGACAAAATGAATTAATGCTAAATGAAATAAACCAGGCACAAAAAGACAAATACTACATGATCTGAATTATATGTGGGATCTAAAAAATATCATTCATAGAAGAAGAGAGTAGAATGATGATTACCACAAGCCAGGGTTAGGAGAGATGGAAGGGGAAGGAGGAAAGGCTGATCAAAGAGCACAAAATTTCAGTTAGGGGGAATATGCTTTAGTAATCTACTGGACAAAATGTATGTTTCAAAATTACTAAGAGTAGATTTTAAATGTTATTAACACAAAAATAATTAGTTTAGTTTCATCCTTCCAAAATGAAAACATATATCAAAATGCCACATTTTACCCCACAAATATATAATACATATAATTATTATTTGTCAATTAAAAATTAAAAATTAAATTCAAAACATAAAGAACAAAGGCGAGTAATGGAACACAAATACAAATCTCCATAAATCTAAATATTATTTTTTAATTAAAGAGCAGAGAAACACATCACAGAGAAATAACCACAACAAATATGATACTCATTATAAATAATGTGTATACATAACATACATGAGAAAAAATAACCTATCAATAATAACAATGAAGATGAATAGGCTTAACTTATATATTTTGTCTCATAAAGAACAACCAACTACATGCTCTAAAGTAGACCCACATTTAGAACCAAGTGACTCAGAAAAACTAAGAATAAGAGATAGAAAAGGTTTACCAGGCAAACGGAAACAATAAGAATGCAGAGATTACAAACCTGGTATCAATTAAATTAAAATAAAACTTAACCCAAAAAGGCATTAAATATGACAAAGACCTTTTTAGTACCAAATCTAAAAGTCACCATGAATATATAACAGTTATGAATATTTCAGTGACAGATAACAAAGCAACTATGTTTACAAGCAAAATCATAGAAGATACAAGGAGTAAGGAGACAAATAAAAAGACTTTAGCACACCACACCAAGTAGAAACCAGCACACCACTCTTAGTACAAAAGAGTAGATACAAAATATGAAAAACTGTAAAAGGCCTAAAGAAAATAATCACTAAGTTAGATATTATAACAAGATAGCCGAACAGATTTCAAGCTTTTGCCTTGATACTAAACAATATGCCTTCTTCCCAGCTACACATAAAACATTCACAAAACATAATCATGTATTATGTCACAGGAAAACATCAGTACCTTACACAAAGTGATAACGACGCTTCATCACACAGTAAAACTAAAAATGTACAATAAACACAGATTTGATGTGTGATGATGACGATACTATATATCATAATGTAAGTAGTAGATTTATAGTAGTGATATGAGTGATCAGATTCACAATAGTCAATAGTCAGTAAGTGGAAACAACCCAAAGGCCCATCAACTTATGAATGATAAAATATACATACAATGGAATATAATTCAGTAATGAAAAGAAATAAAGTACTAATACATGCTACATAAATGAATCTAAAAACAAAATGCAGTGAAGAAAAGCCAAACACAAAAGATTACATATTGCATTACTCAATTTATAGGAGATATTTAAAACAAGTAAATCCATAAAGTCTGAAAGCAGATTTGTAGCTGCCCAGGGCTGGGTTGTTTAATGATTATGGGTTTTCTTTTGCAGTGATGGAAATGGTTGGAAATTGATACAGGTGTTGCCTGCACAACACTGTGAATGTCCTAAACACCACTGGATTGCAGACTTTGTAATAGTTAATTTTGTGTTACCTGAATTGTACCTCAATAGAAAACAATTATATTAATAGAATAATAACATGCAACTAGAAATTGAAATTAACATTTGTTGGGGCTCAATCAGGCTGTGGGAAAAATATTAGAGATTTTATATAGATAAAATTTATCTATCTCTATAAAATATTAGAGATAGAGATAGACACAAATCTTGAAAGGCCAAGAAGTTTGCATAGCTTCGGTAATAGAACGGGCTGGCTAAAGGTGACCTCGTCTCTTTACTGTTAAACAAATTAAAGTAGCAACAAAGGAAGGCATCCTAGTTTACCTAGCTAGCTTGTTTACTCATGTGATCTTAAGACTAACCTTTCATGTACCTTGGGTGCTTAAGTGCTTTTTACTGGAGAAGTCCACGGTGTCAATTACCTTCTACTGGTGATGACTCAAGCCTTTGTTAATCAGTCTTACTGAATAAATGCAAGTCTCACTAGCTGATCAAGGCAGTTGCAACTGTTTACAGTACTCGGTAGGGAGTGTGTAAGCAGCTTGAACACCCTCAGCTGGATTGGCAAAGCAGAATATCTCTGTGTCAAGTATATGTTATTAATCCGTCACCCAGTCAGGGGTCTACAAGGGACAGCCCCCCCGCAGCTGGTACCCCTGTGAAAGGAGTGCTGCCGCAAACATTAATGTCATTTATTAGCAACAAGTTGTGAAATATTTAGAGAAAAATTTAACAAAATATGAGTAAGCTCTATACACTGACAACCATATCTACTGAAAGGATTTTTAAATATCTAAATAAGTGGATATACCATGCACATGAATTGGAAAATTATATACTGGTAAAGTATCATTTCTCCCAAAATTTATATAACAAATTCTATAAAATTTCAATAAAATTCCAGCCAGCTTTTTTGTAGAGACTTGCAAGCTACTTCTAAAACTTATATACATCTTAAAACATGAAGGGAAAAAAAGCATTTAAAAAAGACGAAGACAGAAGCCTTGAAAGACATAATTTCAAGATGTGCTTTAAAACCATAGCAATTAAGAAAGTTTGGCAATGACATTAGGCCAAAGAGAGTGATCAAAGGACCAGAATAGAGAAGACAGAAACAATCCTACACATATTCCATCAATTTAGTTTTCAACAAATGTGCTAAGGTAATTCAATGAGAAAAGAATTGCCATTTCAACAAATGGTGCTGGAACAACTGGATATCTGTATGGGAAAAAAGGAACCAGTATCACAACCTCACATTACACACAAATTTTACTCAGAATTAACCACAAATTTACATGTAAGAGTTAACACTAAACAATCTCTGGAAGAAAAAACAGAGAAAAAAAATTTGCATCCTTGGAGTAGGTAACGATTTCATGCATGTGATACAAAAAGTATAAAATATCAAAGAAAAAATCATATATTATAATTTATCAACTTTAAAATGTCTTCATTTTATAAGAGGATACTCTTAATAAAATGAAAAGTGAAGTCATAGGCTGAGGGAGATATTCACAATCCATGTATCTGAGGGAGATCTTTTATCTGAAATATTATAAGATCTCTTAAAATTTAACAGAAGGAAGAAAACTAGACCAGTTTTTAAAAGGAGACAAAAAAATCTGAATAAATACTTCACACATACAAGCAGAAAAGACAGACAACTTGCTAATAAACACAAGAAAAGATATTTAATGTCCTTAGCCATCAGACAAATGTAATTATAAATCAACAAGACATATCATCAAACACATATTATAATGGCTAAGATGTAAAAGATTGATAATACTAAATGTTGACAATAAAATGAAACACTAAAATCCTCATAAACTGCTGGCAGAAATATGCAATGATACAATTACTTTGAAAAACAGTTTGACAATTTCCTATAAGGTGAAGCATACCTTTACAAATTTATGATAGTACAAAAAGCAATTCCACTCTAAGGTATTTACCCAAGAGAAATGCAAGACGTGCACACATACACTTACACATAACTATTAAGAGTAGTTGTACTGCTACTTACTAAAAACTAGAAACAAACCAGGCGTGATGGAATAAACAAAACGTGGTATATCCAGACAATAAGATACTACTCAGCAAAAAAAAAGAAATTAAAATGCTGAGTGAAAGAAATCAGAAACAAAAGTGTCTATTTTATTTTATGTATGCAAAACTTTAGAAGTAACAAATACAGTCACTAGCAAGGATCATCAAACTATACATGAGCCAAATCTAGCTTGTCTCATATTTTTGTATGACCCACAAGCTTAGGGTAGATTTTTAAAATGTTTAATGGTTGAAGAAAAAAATGAAGAAAAATGCATAACATGAAAATTTCATGAAATTCAAATTTCAGCGTATATGAAATAAGTTCTACTGGAATATAGCCACGTTCATTTGTTTAGATAATATACATGACTGCTTTCATTTTATAGAAGCAGAGTAGAGCTGCTACACACAGACCAAATGGCCCATAAAGCATAAAATATTTTCTTAAAAGAAACAAATACCTATATTTGTGACCAAAAAAAATTAAAAAGCAGGCAGTATTTGGCTGCACCTTGGGGCAGGTGAGGAAGTGATGGGGAGGAGATACAATGGAAACTTTTGGGGTGAAAAATATGTTTATCTTGATTGTGGTAGTGGTTCCTTGGGTATACAGAATTTGACAACATTTACCTAAGGGTATTTTTAAAGAACATGCACTTAATATTTATAACTAATTCTATGAAGATAAAATATATATAGTTATGACAACATGATGTTCCTTGGTAGGGAATTGAGAGAAGTTAATATATTTACGTTCATTCGATTGCATAGGTTTTGCATCATTTAGTCCTTTAATAACATAAAGTCACATTTTTTCAAATATGAAATGAAGATAATACTAATTAAATAATTTTAATTTTAAGACCTGTACTGTTAGATTGTGCCTATTTATAAATGCAAAATAATATATTTTAAATTAGGTTACTTTTTGATATTTTCCTTGCTTCTCAGTCGATACCAAGTCAGCTAAAGTACAATTATTTAAAGGGCATCAAAGAAAGTGAAACTTACATAAAATAAACAAAACTGCATTTTTTTAAGTCTATATTTGGAAAAGGTAACTAAATTTTAAAGTATTTGAACATACATCATGCTGTCTTTACTTCATTTAGTCAACAAATATTTATTATCTTAATTTTAAAAGTAGCATAATTTGTTATAAATAACATTTTATGATAGATGTCTCACATATCCAATTTAAAATATATTTCTGAATATTTGTATATTTTTGGAAGCAGTACCAAGTATGATATATTCAATGCTGAATTTTGCAATTTTCTTATGTGACCCTTGATTTGGAAAGGTATCAATCTTTTTTTTTTTTTTTTTTTTGAGACGGAGTCTCACTCTGTGGCCCAGGCTGGAGTGCAGTGGCCGGATCTCAGCTCACTGCAAGCTCCGCCTCCCGGGTTCACGCCATTCTCCTGCCTCAGCCTCCCAAGTAGCTGGGACTACAGGCGCCCGCCACCTCACTCGGCTAGTTTTTTTTGTATTTTTTAGTAGAGACGGGGTTTCACCGTGTTAGCCAGGATGGTCTCGATCTCCTGACCTCGTGATCCGCCCATCTCGGCCTCCCAAAGTGCTGGGATTACAGGCTTGAGCCACCGCGCCCGGCCCGAAAGGTATCAATCTTATGCCTATAGCACAACTGGAAATTTTTCATTGATAACATACTCAGTTTTATAAATATAAACTTACAAACATAAATGCAGTAAGGGGAAAATGTCTGCAAGTCTTCTACACATATATAAATATCTAACTATACAAGTAGTTAATCTAGCATGCATATTACTTTTCTGAAATTACATACAGACACAAACCATACAGACACACAAAGATATGAAGATTTTCTCACCCAGCCATAATTATTATTTTTAAAACTTTTTTTTATTATACTTTAAGTTCTAGGGTATATGTGCACAATGTGCAGGTTTGTTACATATGTATACATGTGCCATGATGGTGTGCTGCACCCATTAACTTGTCATTTACATTAGGTATATCTCCTAATGCTATCCCTCCCCCCTCCCCGCACCCCACGACAGGCCCCGTGTGTGATGTTCCCCTTCCTGTGTCCAAGTGTTCTCATTGTTCAATTTCCACCTATGAGCGAGAACATGCAGTATTTGGTTTTCTTTCCTTGCGATACTTTGCTGAGAATGATGGTTTCCAGGTGCATCCATGTCCCTACAAAGGACACAAACTCATCCTTTTTTATGGCTGCATAGTATTCCATGGTGTATATGTGCCACATTTTCTTAATCCAGTCTATCATTGATGGACATCTGGGTTGGTTCCAAGTCTTTGCTATTGTGAATAGTGTCGTAATAAACATACGTGTGCATGTGTCTTTATAGCAGCATGATTTATAATCCTTTGGGTATATACCCAGTAAAGGGAAGGCTGGGTCAAATGGTATTTCTAGTTCTAGATCCTTGAGGAATCGTCACAGTGTCTTCCACAATGGTTGAACTAGCTTACAGTCCCACCAACAGTGTCAAAGTGTTCCTATTTCTCCACATCCTCTCCAGCACCTGTTGTTTCCTGACCTTTTAATGATTGCCATTCTAACTGGTGTGAGATGGTATCTCATTCTCATTTTGATAATTTCTCTGATGGCCAGTGATGATGAGCATTTTTTCCTGTGTCTGTTGGCTGCATAAATGTCTCCTTTTGAGAAGTGTCTGTTCATATCCTTTGCCTACTTTTTGATGGGGTTTTTTTTTCTTGTAAATTTGTTTAAGTTCTTTGTAGATTCTGTATATTAGCCCTTTGTCAGATGGGTAGATTGCAAAAATTTTCTCCCATTGCATGGCGTGAACCTGAGAGGTGGAGCTTGCAGTGAGCTGAGATCGCACCACTGCACTCCAGCCTGGGCGGCCAAGTGAGACTCCATTTCAAAAAAAAAAAAAAATTTCTCCCAATCTATTGGTTGCCTGTTCACTCTGATGGTAGTTTCTTTTGCTGTGCAGAAGCTCTTTAGTTTAATTAGATCCCACTTGCTAATTTTGGCTTTTGTTGCCATCGCTTTTGGTGTTTTAGACATGAAGTCCTTGCCCATGCCTATGACCTGAATGGTATTGCCTCGGTTTTATGGTTTTAGGTCTAACATTTAAGTCTTTAATCCATCTTGAATTAATTTTTGTATAAAGTGTAAGGAAGGGATCCAGTTTCAACTTTCTACTTATGGCTAGCCAGTTTTCCCAGCACCGTTTATTAAATAGGGAATCCTTTCCCCATTTCTTGTTTTTCTCAGGTTTGTCAAAGATCAGATGGTTGGAGATGTTTGGTATTATTTCTGAGGACTCTGTTCTGTTCCATTGGTCTATATCTTTGTTTTGGTACCAGTACCATGCTGTTTTGGTTACTGTAGCCTTGTAGTATAGTTTGAAGTCAGGTAGCGTGATGCCTCCAGCTTTGTTCTTTTGACTTAGGATTGTCTTGGAGATGCGGGCTCTTTTTTGGTTCCATATGAACTTTAAAGTAGTTTTTTCCAATTCTGTGAAGAAAGTCATTGGCAGCTTGATGGGGATGGCATTGAATCTATAAATTACCTTGGGCAGTATGGCCATTTTCACAATATTGATTCCTCCTATCCATGAGCATGGTATGTTCTTCCATTTGTTTGTGTCCTCTTTTATTTTGTTGTGCTGTGGTTTGTAGTTCTCCTTGAAGAGGTCCTTCACATCCCTTGTAAGTTGGATTCCTAGGTATTTTATTCTCTTTGAAGCAATTGTGAATGGGGGTTCACTCACGATTTGGCTCTCTGTTTGTCTGTTATTGGTATAGAGGAATGCTTGTGGGTTTTGCACATTGATTTTATATCCTGAGACTTTGCTGAAGTTGCTTATCAGCTTAAGGAGATTTTGGGCTGAGACGATGGCGTTTTCTAAATATAAAATCATGTCATCTGCAAACAGGGAGAATTTGACTTCCTCTTTTCCTAACTGAATACCCTTTATTTCTTTCTCCTGCCTGATTTCCCTGGCCAGAACTTCATGATATCCCTGATGAACATCGATGCAAAAATCCTCAATAAAATACTGGCAAACTGAATCCAGCAGCACATCAAAAAGCTTATCCACCATGATCAAGTGGGATTCATCCTTGGGATGCAAGGCTGGTTCAACATACGCAAATCAAAAAACATAATCCATCATATAAACAGAATCAAAGACAAAAACCACATGATTATCTCAACAGATGCAGAAAAGGCCTTCGACAAAATTCAACAGCCCTTCATGCTAAAAACTCTCAATAAATTAGGTATTGATGGGACATATCTCAAAATAATAAGAAATATTTATGACAAACCCACAGCCAATATCATACTGAATGGTCAAAAACTGGAAGCATTCCCTTTGAAAACTGGCACAAGACAGGGATGCCCTCTCTCACCACTCCTATTCAACATAGTGTTGGAAAACGTATGTTTTAATCAGGAATGAAAGAGGAGACATCACTACCAACTTTACAGAAATCTTCAACAAATTATTAGCAAAGCAAATTTAGGCAAACATATTGAAAGATTCCCACCATGATCCAGTGGGCTTTATCCTAGGAAAATAAAGTTGGTTTCACATACAAAAATCAGTAAACACAATGTACCACACTAAAAGAAAAAAGACCAATAGAGAAAATAAAAAGAAAAAAAACAATAACCCAATAAATACAGAAAAATTATTTTGAATAATCCAACATTCTTTCATCATTAAAAACACTCAACTAGAAATAAAAAGAACTTCCCCTCTATTTCTATTAAACCCACATGATACTGGCATAAATATACAATGCATACCAAAGGAATGAAATTGAGAGTCCCAAAAGAAACCATTACATTTATGGACAATTGATTCTTGACAAGGGTACACAAATATGGGTACTTGATAAATAACATGGGCGTTTTTTTAAAAACTCACATCTAACCTCATGCTTAACAGTAAAAAACAGAATCTTTTCTCCCACTGCAATTAGGAACAAGAAATGGATGCTTGCTTTTGCCACTTAGTTTCATTCCTGTACTGGAGATTCTTATCAAATCAAATAGCTATTTAAAAAAAAAAAGCAAAGAAAAGAACTAAAAGTATCCAGACTGGAAAGGAAGAAGTGAAGCTATCACTACTCACATATGACATGATCTTGGATAGCCTAAAGAATCCACGAAAAGTCTATTAGAACTAATATATTAGTTAAGCAAGGATACCAAATCAATGTATAAGCAGGATACCAAATCAATGTATAAAGTCTATTGTACTTCTTTATACTAGCAATAAACAATGTGAAAATGAAATGAAAAAGACAATTTAATATAAAATAGCATTAAAACAAAATTCTCATGATATAATTTAATAAAAGAAGTACAAGATGTACTGTGAAAAATTATAAAATATTGTTTAAAAATTAAAGATGGTATAAATAAATTGAAAGACAGCCCATGTTCATGGATAAGAAGAATATTGGTAAGATGACTTATAAATTTAATCTATAGATTTCAGGTAATCCCTACCAGAATCTGAGCTGTCTTATTTGTAGAAAATGACAAGCTGATTCTAAAGTACACATATAATTACAGGGAGTTTCATATAGCCAAAAAATTTTTTAAGAATAAAATTGGAGGACTCAGCCATCCCAATTTCAAACATTACTACAAAGCAACAATATTAAAACTACATAATACTGGTATAAATTTAAAATGTGTATAAATGGAAGAACACTGAAAGTCCAAAAATAAACCATTACACTTACGGCCAATTGATTCTTGTCAAGGGTGCCAAAAATGGTGGAAGAAAAGTCATTTCAACAAATGATGGCAGGACAACTAGATATGCACATGTTTTAAAAAAATAGGGTTGGACTCCTACACATCAGACCATGCCCTAAACATCACTCAAAATATGTAAGACATCTAAACATAAGAGTTAAAATTATAAAGCTCTCCGTAAAAATGTATAAATAAAACTTTGTAACCTTGAGTTAGGTAATTGTTTTACTATTAGGAGCACACAAAAAACAAAAGTATAAATTGGACTGGATCAGTCTTTAAAAATATTGTGCTACAAATGATACCATCAAAAAAATAAGAGGACAATAAAGAATGGAATAAAATTTTTTGCAATTTGTATTTCTTATCTGTATCCAGAATATAAAGAACTCTTCTATTAAATAATAAAAAGACGGCTGGGCATGGTAGCTTGCACCTGTAATCCCAGCAGTTTGGGAGGCCAAGGCAGGTGGATCACCTAAGGTCAGGAGTTCGAGACCAACCTGGCCAACATGGTGAAACCCCATGTCTACTAAAAATAAAAATAAAAAAATAAAAAAAACAGCCGGGTATGGTGGCATGTGCCTGTAGTCCCAGCTACCCAGGAGGCTGAGGCAGGAGAATCGCTTGAACATGGGAGGCAGAGGTTGCAGTGAGTCAAGATTGTGCCATGGCACTCCAGCTTGGGCAACAGAGTGAAACTCCGTCTCAAAAAATAATAATAATAAATATAAACAAAAAACAAAGATAAATGCCCAACTAAAAAAAGTCCAGCAAAATATCTGAATATTCCAAAGAAGATTATTCCAAAGAACATTTACAAATGACTGATAAGCACAGAAAAAGATATTGAAAATCTTTACTCATTAGGGAAATGCAACTCAAAACTCCAATGAGATCACTTCCCACATACTAGCATGGCTATAACAAAAAAGACAGATAATAATAAGAGTTTGTGGAATGTGGAGAAATAGAAACACGTATGAACTGCTGGTCAAGATGTATAATGATGCAGCTATTCTTGGAAACAGTTTGGTAGTGCATGAAAATATTAAACATAAAATTTACATATAACCCAGCAAATCTACTTCTAGAAATATATACCGAATTTTTTTTAAATGTCCACAATAAAACATACACAGAATGTTCATAACAGCATTATTCATAATAGCCAAAGAATGGAAATAGGTCAAAAGTCCATCAACTAATGAATGAACAAAATATGATATAGCCATATTTAAATTGGATATTATAATTGAATTGTCTGGCAATAAAAATTAGTAAAATTAGTAAAGTCCTGGTACATAACAGATCACATATTTCATGATTTCACTTATATGAAATTTCTAGAAGAATAAAACCTATAGAAATAAAAAGTAGATTATTGATTGCAAGGGCTACCAGGGGCAGGGCTGGGGGACAAGGGAAGAAGGTGAATGGCTGCTAATGACTGAGGGCTTTATAGAGGGGGGTGATGAAAACATTTTAAAGGTAGATTGTAATTATGTTTGCATGACCCTGTGAATATAGTAAAAACAACTGAATTGTACACTTTCAAATGGTAATTTTTAAATGTATGAATTATATTTTAAGAGATGTTTGAAAAATCATCAGCACTTGTCATATTATGAAATACTGTAGAACACTAAGTTTCTTATTAATTGCTTATGATTATTACTTTTGAAAAAATAGATGATTAAAATAAATACACACATCTCCATATGCATACATAAAATTACTTTTGATACTAGAAAAGTTTCTAAGAACCTGTTTTTCTACTAGAAGACATTTCATAAAAGTATAAAGTTGGCCAGGCGCAGTGGCTCACGCCTGTAATCCCAGCACTTTGGGAGGCTGAGGCGGGCAGATCATGAGGTCAGGAGATCGAGACCATCCTGGCTAACACGGTGAAACCCCATCTCTACTAAAAATACAAAAACAAAATTAGCCGGGCGTGGTGGCAGGCACCTGTAGTCCCAGCTTCTCGGGAGGCTGAGGTGACAGAATGGTGTGAACCTGGGAAGCGACGCTTGCAGTGAGCCGAGATCATGCCACTGCACTCCAGCCTGGGCGACAGAGCGAGACTCTGTCTCAAAAAAACAAAAAAAAAGGTATAAAGTTTACTTCATAAAGAATATTTAAATAAACCTAGAGTGTTTTCATTAAGTTTGTAGAATTAACTGTGGGAACATAAGACATGAGAATTACAGAGTGAAACACAAGGCAGAGAACTGCAGGGAATAAAGGAAACCGTCACCAAGTAGTAAAGACACACAGTGATATATTAGTAATATGTAACTTCAAAAATAATGAATATATCATGACATCTTTTAATATTAATCTGCACAGTTTCATATTAATTCTGTCTCATATTCAGAGTTGCACTAAAAATGATGCATATTAATATTTTTGAACTTGGATAAACCTTTTGTTTATCTGTTATGGCAAAACTGGATACTAGTTATGCTTGCAGCATTTCTTAAAAGAATTACCATTGTACAGTAACTTGAATAATTTCTCAGACAGTACCTTTTTGTGAACTCATTTTGAGAGAATTCCCTTGTGGCACTGTATTTCAGAGTAAAATAGCACAAATGCGCTTTAAATTCAATTGTTTAAAATTTATACTTCATGACAGTGTTGAAATTATTCTGTTGTTGTCAGCATTTGTGGCTATCTTTTTATGCTGAACCAGCACCTATGAAGGCATTATACCGTGGCCTTTGTTTAAAATTTTATGTATGATGATGATTTTACAGTCTAGATATACACTAAAGGAACATAATGAGGCCACATATTTCTGCCCCCTAGAATATAAAGTTGCAGTATCAACTTATAAGCAAAACCAAAGAATAAGGCTTAAAAAAGATGCAAAAAAAGTTATTCAAACAAGTTGTTTATATTTAAAAAAAAAAAAAAAACTTTAGAAACATAAAACAGAAGAGTAGCCACTGGTAGTACCTGTTTCAAAATCAGTTTATGTTCCTATGCCCATTCTTGCTATATCATTATTGCCTTCCTTGCATCATCATCACCTCTCTGTCATATACCTGTAACAACTCCTAGAGGTTAGGCTATCATGAAATTTAATTTTCTTTGCATCCTTACAGCATAATTATACTTCAAGAAACTTAATAGATGTGTTACAGATTAGATTTCAAAAACAGTAAGAGCTCTAACAAAGACAAAAGTTCAAATAGCCCATAATTTAAAATTCTGTGCCTCAAAAACACTGGGAGACTTGCTGATCAGTGCCACTGTGACAGGTTTGTTGGCCTTATCCCAGGGCAGATCCCGAACAGCTCCCCAATCTCTGCTCCAGCCCCTCTCTGCTGTGGTCTAGAAACAATCCCACACACACAGGGAACTGCTAGGAGACTAACTCCTCTGCCACTGTGAGAAGCTTGTCAGACAGTCCCACAGCACATCCTGGTACAGCCTTGAATCTTGATCCCAGCATCTCTAATTTGCAGTTGTAAAACAGTTCTGCCTAGTCAGGGTCCCACTGGGAAACAAGCCCATCTGAGTCCCCAGGACGGGCTTATCAACTCTAGTTCCACAGTAGAACCTGAAATGGCCCTAGATCTTGGGCCTGGCTCATCTTGACTGCAGCCTGAAATCAGTTCTGCCATCCCACAGACCTACAGATGGGCATGCCTGTTACTGCCCCTACAGGCTAACCTGTTGACATTAGTCCCACTGTGAATCTTGAAACGGCCCTATAAATCAGTTGTATTCCCTGCCTACTACAATCTGAGAGCAGGAGTGACTACCCAAGAATGTGCTAGTAAACATACATGTATGATACTCCAGAGACAGATATGAAGACCTTGGCCTCAGGTATAGATCCTGAAGCAGCTCTGTGACTCAGTTCCAGTCCATCTAGGACACAGACCAGGGAAGTGCTGTCTGTCTGCTAAAGGACCCACCCAGAAATCCAGTAGCAGCCCTTACAAAAACGCAGAAGAAGCCATAGTAGTCCATATATGTGGTCATAGACCAAATGGTTGTTAACTCTGAACCCTCATCTCAGTGTAACAAACCAAATCTTTGTTAACTCTGAACCCTCATCTCAGCCCTACAAACCAAGGTCCTGGAGAGACTGCAGTCCACCTAGGGACCGGAGAGAATTCATACTTGCTAGAACCACAGTAGCAGGGTCATCAACCTCAGTCCCTACTGCAGAAATAGCATCAGCCACATGAACCAACTACAATTCCATTCAACCATAATTCCAGAGGCAATTCCCTCAGCCCAAGGACCCAATAGGAGAAGGACTTATAAAGACATATACAGACTGTCAAATATTGTAAGGATCGGAAGAGGTGTTTGCTCCTTAACTGCACAGACACTGGTACAAGGCTATATTGTTAAGAAAAAAATCAGATAAATATGATACCACAAAAGGAAAGTAATAAAGCTCCAGTAACTAACGCCCAAAAGTGGAGAAATAAAAATTGCCTAAAAAAGAATTCAAAATAATAATGCTAAAGATGCTTTATGAGATGCAAGGAAACAGACAACTGTATTCATCCATTTTCACGCTGCTGATAAAGACATACCCGAGACTGGGAGGAAGAATAGGTATAATAAACTCACAGTTCCACATGGCTGGGGAGGCCTCACAATCATGGTGGAAAGTGAAAGGCACTTTTTACACGGTGGCAGCAAGAGAGAATGAGAGCCAAGTGAATGGGGTACCATCAGACCTCACGGGACTTATTCACTAACACAAGAACAGTATGGGAAAATCCGCCCCCATGATTCAATTATCTCCCACTGGGTCCCTCCCACAACATGAGAAATTATGGGAACTACAATTTAAGATGAGATTTGGGTGGGGACACAGTCAAACTATACTAACAATTAAATAAAATTATAAAAATAATGCATGAACAAAATGAGAAGCTTAATAAGAAAATGGAAACAATAAAAATAACAAAACAGAAATCCAAGAGCTACAGAATATGACAGAAATGAAAATCACAACAGAGAGCTTAAACAGCAGACTCAATCATACACAAGAAAAAAAATAGTGAACTCAAAGATAGATCATTTGAAATTAACCAGTTAGAAAAACAAGCAAAAACTGATTCTTTTTAACATGAAGAAAGTATAAGGAATCTTCGTGACACCATCAAACATACAAACATATGAATTATGGGATCACCAGAAGACGTGACAAAGGGGGAAAAAGCTTACTTATAGAAATACTGGTTGAAAACTTTCCAAATATTGAGAAGGTAACAGACATCCAGATTTCCAAACTTAAAAAATCTCAAGTAAGATTAATCCAAAAAAGAATACTCTGTGACATAATATAAAAAAATTGTCAAAAGTCCAAGACAGGACTGGGTGGTTCATGCCTATAATCACAGTACTTTGAAAGCCTGAGGCAGAAGGATCACTTGAGACCAGGAGTTCAAGATCAGCCTGGGCAACAAAGCGAGACTCCATATCTTCAAAAAGTAAAAAAGTGGTGGCAGGCATCTGTACTCCTGGCTACTTGGGAGGCCAAGGCAGGAGGATTGCTTGACCTAGAATTTGAGGTTACAATGAGCTATGACTGCACCATTGCACTCTAGCCTGCGCAACAAAGCAAGATCATGTCTCGAAAATAAAGAAATAAATAAAGTCAAAGACAGAGAATCTTCAGCAGTAAGAGATAACAGAATCATCACATATCAAGGACTCTCCATAAGGCTACTAATGGAAATCTCTACCCCCTCTATAAAAAATAACAACCTTACAAAACAGGAGGAAGAAGGATGATGTATTCAAAGTGTTTACAGGAAAAAAACACCACCAAGACTTTTACATCAGCAAAAGTGTCCTTCAGAAGTGAAATAGAGAAAAACACATTTCAAGACACACAAAAAGCTAAGAGAGTCCACCACCACTTGACCTGATTTACAATAAATACTAAAGGAAGTTCTTCAATTTGAAATGCAAGTATGATAAGTAACAACATTAAAAATATGAAAGTATAAAACTCACTAGTAAATGTAAATATATAGTCAAATTCAGAATACTGTCATACAGTAACAGTGGTATATAAATCACTTTTAACTGTAGTATAAAATTTAAAAGAAAAAAGTATTAAAATATCTATAGTCATACTACATTTTCTAAAAACAATATAAAAAATAAGTTGACATCAATTACATAAAATGTGATGGAAAGGTGAAAAAGCATAGTTTTTGTATGTGATTAAATTCAAGTTATTATTAGCTTAAATCAGAATATTATATTTTATGTATGCTCAATGGTAATCATGAAATAAAAGCCTCTAGTACATGCACAAAAGATAAAGGAATTAGAGCATACCACTATAAAAATATAACAAATCACAAAGTAAAAAGCAAGGCTGGAGGAAAGAAACAAAAGAACTACAAAACAGTCACCAAACAATTAACAAAATAGCAAGATTAAATACTTATCAGTAATTACTTTAAACTTACATGGATTAAATTTTCAAATAAAAAGACACAGATTAGCTAACTGGATTTTTTTTAATGATCCAACAATAGACTCCCTATAAGAGACAAATTTTAATATTAAAGGCATACATAGAAAGTGAAGGGATGGAAAATGATATTCTATGCAAAGAACAACCAAATGAGATCAGGGTGGCTATATCAGACAAAATAGACCTTAACCTAATGTATCAGTAGACACAAAGAAGGTCATTAGGTAATAAAAACAAGATCAACTCATTAAATGGATATAACAATTATAAATATATATGCATTGAAACCAGAGTACCTACATATATAAAGAAAATGTTAATAGATCTGAAGGGACAGATAGACTACAATAAAATAGTAGTAAGGTACTTGAATACCCTTGCTTTCGACACTGAACAGATTATCCAGACAAAAGTTCTATTTAAAAAAAAAAATTGGATTAGACCTATGCTTTCTATCAATGAACCTAAAAGACATATAAAAAACATTCCATTCAACAACAAAAGAATACACATTCTTCTCAAACACAAAAGGAACTTTCTTCAGGATAGATAACATGTTAGACCACAAAACAAGTCTTAAAATTCAAGAAGACTGAAATCATGTCAAGCATCTTTGTCAATCACAATGGTAGTAAATTAGAAATCAGTAACAGGAGGAAAACTTGAAAATTCACAAAGATGTGAAAATTAAACTACCTGTTCCTAAACATAAAGAATAATTCAAATGAGAAACTTAAATACATCTTGACAAAAATAAATGTGGAATCATAACCTACCAAAAGTTATGGGTTGAACAAAACAATTCTAATAGGGAAATTTATGCAATTAATGCCTACTTCAAAAAAGAAGAAAGCCCCAAATAACAGCCTAACTTTTTAAGCAACCCAAGCACCAAGAAGAAGCAGAAAGAAAGAAGGAAGGTGCAGTGGGAAGGAAGAAGGAAGAAGAAGAAAGAAGAAGGGGAGAAGAGGAGGAGGAGGAGGAGGAGGAGGGTGGAGGACTAAGAAGAAGAAGAAGAAGAAGAAGAAGAAGAAGAAGAAGAAGGCGAAGAAGAAGAAGAAGGAGGAGGAGGAGGAGGAGGAGGAGGAGAGGAGGAGGAGGAGAGGAGGAGGAGGAGAGGAAGGAGGAGGAGGAAGAAGGAGAAGAAGAAGAAGAAGGAGGAGAGGAGGAGGAGGAGGAGGAGGAGGAAGAAGAAGAAGAAGAAGAAGAAGAAGAAGAAGAAGAAGAAGAAGAAGAAGAAGAAGAAGAAGAAGAAGAAAGAAGAAGAAGAAGAAAGCAGGAAGGGAGGAGGAAGGAAGGAATGGAAGAAGAAGAAGAAGAAAGATGGACACGAAACAGAAATGGAACCATGGAATGGAAGGAAGGAAGGAAAAGGACAACGAAGGGGACAGGACATGGAATAATAAAGGAAATGGAAATGAATGAATAAACTGAATCATGAAGAAATAGAAAATATAAACAGAATCAAACAATTTAGAAGATTAAGTAAATATTGAAAAGTCTACCATCAAAGAAAAGCTCAGATCCTGATGGCTTTCCTGCTGAATTCTGCCAAACATTTAAAGAAGAATAAATATTAATGCTTCTGAAACCTTTCCCAAAACATTAAAATAGGAAATGTTTCCAAACTCATTTTTATAAGACCAGCATTACCCTAACCCTAAAGCCAGAAAACAACACTAAAAGAAATTACCAATCAATATCTCTAATAAATATAGATGAAAAAATAATCAACAAAATATTATGAAACAAATTCAATCACTTTAATAATCCTTTAATGAAGAAAATCATTCATCAAGATCAAGTAAGATTTATCCCAGGGATGCAAGGATGGTCCAACATACGTAGATCAATAACTGTTATATACTACATTAAGAGAATAAAGACTAAAAATCACGTAATACCAATAGATGTAGAACAACTATTTGACAGAATATAACATTCTTCCATGATTGAAAAAATGCTCAGCAAATTAAGTATTGAATGTACTTCAACATAATAAAGAACTTAGATAAAAACCCATGGCTAACATCATACTCATTAGTAAAAAGTCAAAAGCATTTCCTCTAGAAAATAAATAAGACATGGTTGCTCACACTCACCACTTCTATTCAACATAATACTGGAAGTCCTAGCCACAAAAATTAGAAAAGAGAAAGAAAAGCTATCCAAATTTTAAAGAAATAAGTAAAACTGTCCCTGTTTGCAGATGACATGTTCTTACAGGAAACCCCAAAGACTCCACCAAAAAACCATTAGAAATAACAAATTCATTAAAGTTCCAGGATACAAAATGAACATACAAAAATCAGCAGCATTTCTATATGTTAACAGTGAACTATCTAAAAACAAAATCAAGAAATAATCTCATTTATAATAGTTATGAAACATAAAATACTTAGGAATAAATTTAACCAAAGAGGTGAATGACATATATACTGAAAATTATAAAACATTGTTGAAAAAAGTTGAACAGGACACAACTAAATGGAACAATATCCTGTATTAAGGGGCTAAAAGAATTAATTTTGTCAAGATGCCCATATTACCCAAAGTGATCTATTGATATAATACAATCCCTATCAAAATGCCATTGGCATTTTTAGCAGAAACAGAAAACACAATCCTAAATTATGGAACCACAAAATAGCTCATATAGTCATAGCAATTATAAGCAAAAAGAACAAAGCTGTAGGCATCACACTAACTTATCTCAAAATAAGGTACAAAGCTATAGTAATCAAAACTCCATGATACCAGCACAAAAACAGACATATGACTGATGAAATAAAATAGAAGGACTAGAAATAAATCCATAAACATACAGTCAATTGATCTTCAACAAAGGTGGCAAGAACACACAATAAGGAAAGGATAGCCTCTTCGACGACTACTGTTAGGAACACTGGATATTTACATGCATAACAATGAAAATGAAAATTTCATCTTATACCATATTCAAAAATAAACTCAAAATGGATTAACAACTTAAAGGTAATCCCTGAAAATTATTAGAGAAAAACATAGAAAGCCTTCTTGACATCACTCTTGGCAAAAATATTTTGAACATGGTCCCAAAAGCACAGACAATTAAAGCTTAAAAATAATAGACCAAAAAAATAGACAAATGGGATTGTTTCCAATTAAGAAGCTTCTGCAGAGCCAAGGAAGCAATTCACACAGTGAAGAAACAACTTATGAAACTGTTGAAAATATTTTCAGATCATATACCTGGATGAGGGGTTAATATCAAAAAATATAAAAGGAACTCAAACAACTCAATAGCAAGAAAACAAGTAACTTGATTTTTAAAATGGGCAAAGAACATATATTAGCCCATTTCCATGCTACTGATAAAGACATACCCAAGACTGGGCACAATTTACAAAAGAAAGAGGTTTAATGGACTCACAGTTCCACGTGGCTGGGGAGGCCACACAATCATGGCAGAAGGTGAAAGGTATGTCTTACATGGCAGCAGACAAAAGAATAGAGCTTGTGCAGAGAAACTCCTCTTTTTCAAACCATCAGATCTCATGAGACTTATTCACTATCAAAAATAGCATGGAAAGGACCTGTCCCCATGATTCCCTTATCTCCCACCAGGTCCTTCCCACAACACATGGGAATTATGGGAGCTACAATTCAAGATGAGATTGGTGGGGGGGGACACAGCCAAACCATAACATTCTGCCCCTGGCCCCTACCAAATCTCATGTCTTCACATTCCAAAACCAATCATGCCTTCCCAACAGTCCCCTGAAGTCATAACTCATTTCAGCATTAACTGAAAAGTCCACAGTCCAGAGTCTCATCTGAGACAAGGACAGTCCCTTCTGCCTACGAGCCTGTAAAATCGAAAGTAAGTTATTTATTTCCTAGATACAATGGGGGTACAGGCATTCAGTAAATACAGTTGTTCCAAATTGGATAAACTGGCCAAAACAAAGGGTCTACAGGCCCCATGTAACTCCAAATTCCAGCAAGACAGTCAAATCTTAAAGCTCCAAAATGATCTCCTTTGACTCCATGTCTCACATCCAGGTTATGCTGATGCAAGAGGTGTGTTCCCATGGTATTGGGCAGCTCTGCCCTGTGGCTTTACAGGGTACAGCCTCCCTCCTGGCTGCTTTCACAGGCCAGCATTGAGTAACTGTGGCTTTTCCAAGTGCACGGTGCCAGCTGTTGGTGAATATACCATTCTGGGGTCTGGAGAATGGTGGCCCTCTTCTCAAAGCTCCACTAGGCATCGATTGCCCCAGCAGGGACTCTGTGTGGGGGCACCCACCCCACATTTCCCTTCTGCACTGCCCCAGCAAGGTTCTCCATGAATGCCCCACCCCTGCAGCAAACTTCTGCCTGGACATCCAGGCATTTCTATACATCCTCTGAAATCTGGGCAGAGGTTCCCAAACCTCAATCCTTGACTTCTGTGTACCCGCAGACTCAATACCACATGAAAGTTGTCACGGTTTGGGGCTTGCACCCTCTGAACCCATGACCCAAGCTGTACCTTGGCCCCTTTTGTTCATGGCTTGAGAGGCTGGTATGCAGGGAACCAAGTCCCTAGACTGGACAAGCAGAGGGATCCTGGGCCTGGCCCACAAAAAAGTTTTCCTCCTAGGCCTCCAGGCCTGTGATTGGAAGGGCTGCCTGAAAGTTCCCTGGCATGCCCTGGAGACATTTCCCCCATTGTCTTAGTGATTAGCATTCAGCTCCTCATTACTTACACAAATCTTTGTAGCTTGCTTGAATTTTTCCTCAAAAAATGGGACGTTCTTCTCTATCATATTGTCAGGCTGCACACTTTCCAAAGTTTTATGCTGTTTTCTAAACGTTTAAAACTGAATGCCTTTAATAGAACCCAAATCACTTCTTGAATGCTTTGTTGCTTAGAAATTTCTTCCGCCAGATACCCTAAATCATCTCTCTCAAGTTCAAAGTTCCACAAATCTCTAGGGCAGGGGCAAAATGCTACCAGTCTCTTTGCTAAAACATAACAAGAGTCACTTCTGCTCCAGTTCCCAACGACTTCCTCATCTCCATCTGAGACCACCTCAGCCTGGATTTCATTGTCCACATCATTAACAGCATTTTAGTCAAAGCCATTCAACAAGTCTCTAGGAAGTTCCACACTTTCCCACATCTCACTGTCTTCTTCTGAGCCCTCCAAACTGTTCCAACCTCGGCCTGTAACCCAGTTCCAAAGTTGCTTCCACATTTTCAGGTATATTTTCAGAAGTGCCCCACTCTACTGGTACTAATTTACTGTACTAGTCCATTTTGACACTGCTGATAGACATATTAAGACTGGGCAATTTACAAAAGAAAGAGGTTTAATGGACTTACAGTTCCACATGGCTGGGGAGGCCTCATAATCATGGCAGAAGGTGAAAGGCACATCTCACATGGCGGCAGACAAGAGAAAATATTTTGTGCAGGGAAACTCCCCTTTATAAAACCATCAGATCTTGGGAGACTTATTCACTATGACAAGAATAGCATGAGAAAGATTCACCCCCATGATTCAATTATCTTCCACAAGGTCCCACCTGGGATTTACGGGAGCTACAATTCAAGATGAGATTTGGGTGGGGACACAGCCAAACCATATCAGGACATGAAAAGACACTTCTCAAAAGATTAAAAAATGGTCAATAAATACATGAACAGATGCTCAACATCATTTATCATCAGGGAATTGCGAATTAAAACCATAGTGAGATACCACCTCACATCTGTTAGAATGGCTGTTATCAGAAAGACAAAAGATAGTAAGTGTTAGAGAGGATGTGGAAAAAGGGAACCTTTGTACCTTGTTGATGAGTGTTAGAGAGGATGTGGAAAAAGGGAACCTTTGTACATTGTTGGTGGGAATGTAAATTAATACGGCCATTATGGAATATAGTACGCAGGTTTCTCAGAAAACTGAAAATGGACCTTTCATATGGTCCAAAAATTCCCACTTCTGTGTATATATATCCAAGGAAAATGAAATCAATTTTCAAAGAGATATATGCACTCCCCATGTTTACTGCAGCATTATTCACAATAGCAAAGACACAAAATCAACTTAAATATCCATCAATGGATGCATACTACCCAAAAACGATCTACTCATTCAAGCCTCATCCTTTCACAGAACCCCAATCCCCCTCACAGAATCCCTCATCCCTCTCATGGAGTACCACCCCATTCACAGAATCCTATCCCCTTCACAGAACTTGCATCCCCTCATGGAACCCTCTTCCCCCTTACAGAACCCCAATCCCCTTCACAGAATTACCCCATCCCCCTCACAGAACCCCTCACCCCCCTCACACAACCCCTATCCTCATCACAGAATCCCCCATCCCCCACATTTTCTCCACATTAT
Source organism: Papio anubis (assembly GCF_008728515.1). NCBI lineage: Eukaryota > Metazoa > Chordata > Mammalia > Primates > Cercopithecidae > Papio > Papio anubis. The sequence goes on from NC_044986.1 coordinate 17,877,984, forward strand.
ATACATAGTATTTATATACATAGTATTAATAATATATATATTTTTAAAATGAAATATTCAGCCTTAAAAAAGAAGCAAATCAATATGGATTATTATTGCTCAATAAGAGTTATGAGAATGGGAAATCATCTGTAATAATTAAAACCAATCCTCATTCAGAGCAAATATAATATATACATTGGAACTACCAGAGTTATCTCACTGTTGGCTCAATTGCTGAAAATAAAAGCAAGCAGAATAATCAATACTTTTAAAAACAGGAAGCTGATTTTTGCCTCTTCCTGTGAAGTAAAAATATTAGTTGAAACTAGAAAACTAGTTTGCTAGGAGGGCTAAATAATATTTTATTTTAGATAATATAAAAATGATTAAAACAGATGAAACAAATATTATTTTGCAGTAATATTAATAGAGCAAAATTCTAACTATGTACCGAGTACAGTACTACCCATGTAGTGAGGATACAAGAATGTAAAAAAAATACAAAACAAATGAGACAAAAATTCTCTCATAAAGATGTTCACATCCTGCTAGATAGAAAGACAAGTAAATTATGACTTAACAAGAACGCTAATGGTAACAATCATGGAGGCACAAGCCTGCCTGAAGTTAGGGGGGATATTATGACAAGTTTTTAGGCTGGAATTTTATCAGAGCTGAGATTTGAAAAACAAGTAATTTGAGTTCAAAGGCAGGGACGTAACACTCATTTAAATGGGCAAAGACCTGGGTTTATATGGAGGAGTGGTTGGATATGAAGTAAAAACTATACAATATTGTGGAAGTCCTGGAAACAGAATAAAACACTGATTAAAAGATCTGTTTAGAAGCTAATATAACAGTCAAGGCTAAATAATAATAGACATAAGTAGGACAATGGATATGCAATATTATGGCCTTAAAATGGATAGAAGTTGGCCACTAGTTGCACGTGAGATTCAAAGAAAATATAACAACATACTGGTTTAGACCACTGTTAGAATCAGGTAGTTCAAGGTTTCAATTATCATAGCACTTAATGACTTAACCTTTCAAAAAGGGTGTAGGCTTATGTCCTTGGTTTACTTATTTGTAAAATAGGTATAATAAATAATTCTAAGTATTTAATAAAATATTTATTTTATTTAATATTTAAATATAAAATTATAAATATAAAATATAAAACTATAAATATTTAATAAATAAAATATTAAATGCTTAGAATTAAACGAAAAACATTTAGATTAGCTTCTTAGCAATGTGCCTGGCATAATCAATAAATATCCACATTTTTAGATATAATGCTTGGAGCTTAACTGACAAGGAAAATGTTAGTATTATAGACTAAAATGTGAATTGCAAAACATAAAAAAATAAAGATATGATAGAATATGAAAAATATAGTAAGACATAAAGCAAGAAAAGTTATCTGAACTCAGCATAGAAGGATTTACAAGCCTTTTAAAGGAGCTTTGTATGTACTTCATAATTTGCAGGCAACAAATATTTTAGAAATGGTAATAAAATCAACTTTTTCAATGATTTTAGGAAGAAAATTGTCTCTTTTTTCTTTACCTATGAAGGAAGTATAAAGGTGGATTGTAAATGGAGTCTATATATACATAGTGAGAGCATTCATGTATTAGTTCAACAAATATTTAATGAGAACTTATACCATGTCAGGTAATCTGTAACATCTAACAAGAACACAAGAGAAGCAGGATCATGGAGGCCTAAACTAATAAGAGCAATGAACTGCAAAAAAGGAATAAATATCACAGATAGTGCAGAGCCAGGATCAGTTTGGAATTGAATATACTGGTAGAGAGAAAAGATGGAATCAGAAGATGCTATTAAAATTGAGCCTAAAAGGGTGACAGTATCATTAACTAAGATAAGGGTGGAGAGAGAATATTTTTAAAATAATAACAACAATGAATTCCACTTCTTAACTAATTAATTTGTATAGTAGTGGGCCTTCTTTGGAAATGTTCAGCAGAACGTTAAAAATTTTAAATTGCCTAATAAAATAGGCTGTACCGTTCAGCAAATATAAAATTAAATGTTTACATACTTCCTTTAAAGCATAAAAATATAGATTATTACTATAAAATCGATAAATTGGCCATAAAGTAAAGGTAAGATAAAAGATACAGATAAAAGTATGTGTAGCTAAGAGAAAAGTAAATATCTGGATCCATGTCCTATGGCATATAAAAATGGATCTTTGAGAGAAAGGCACTTCTTCCTAAATAACATATTAAGGAGGATGTTAATGTATTTATGAAATATTTATAAACGATATTTATGCTGAAGCTTTCCTACACCTGCTCTAAGCATGACTAAAATATAATTGACTTCTCCACCACCACAAATTAGTATTCATGCACTATTTGAGCAATGCAAAAGTGTGTGTCCAAATTGGAATTTAGCTTGGTTTTGCTTTTTGAAAAAAATGTACAAATATCAGAATAAAACGAAAAGTATGTTAAAAGTTTCTTAGGTTAACCTATAATCTTCTGAACTAAATAAATGTTTTATATGTATTAGAATATAAGTAGAACTATGCCCCACTTTAAATTTATCTTTTCTTCACCCTAAGCCTGTCATTTCAAGCCAGTACGAATTCTACAATATTTGTGAGTTGGCATAAGAGAGATATTTATTATTAAGTTAAATCATAATATCTTACATCACTTTTTAAAAAATCAAATAGTGCCATATTCTTGTAATGCAAACCTCAAGTGATACATTATAGAGGCTAAGCATCACAACAAATAAAATTAAAGAGAAATATTAAACCCTTAGACAAAATAAAGTTTCTCTCTGGTCCAAATAGTATTCTACCTACAGAACTAAAACTATTGAATAGTTTTCAAAATTCCATAGAGATATATTAGTCCACTTTTTCCCGAAAAGAAAGCATGTAAATGACACACTTCGTTGTCAAAAACTTGTCAACCAGAGGTGAAGATATTCTATAATATCAGATCTAAGGGCCTAAAAATCACTATCCAAATAGCAAAAGTTGAAGTAATGCTTAGTCAAAGTCTGAAGAGGTAGAAAATAAAACTTTGTGCAAATAAAAATTAGAAGAAGAGGTTCTCAGGAAGGGAGTAGGTCTGATAAAGCCATGGCAAAGTTCTCCAGAGGAACTTTGGTAATTAGCCCACAGATAGTTCTTTTTTAAAGCATCTAACAGAAATAAGTAATAAACTTCATCTTCCAGTAACCCATAATGAAGTCATGCTAAAATATATGACATCAGGGCCAAACAGTTTTCATAGCCTCAGTTCTCACTCTTGAAATTCCTTTTATAAAAACAAAAAGAATGAAAACAGCTCAAAAAGATGGAGATTTTTATAACCTAAGGTTACTAAGCATTGAAGTTAGAGACTTTTACCAAAGAAAACAAACGGTTTTGAAAATCGGTTTAGCAAGAAGAAAAACTAGCTAAAAACATCATAGAAGCTATGCAATGAGGATCTTTTAATCATGCAGTTGAAAGTAATCAGCTCTGCTTTGCGAAAATACTTTCTGGCTTTACTCAATATGACTGACTTTATTAAAAAATGTTTTTCTGTAGAGATTATTTATCAAAGTGTAACTTTATGGCTATATCACATACTAAACATCTATATATAGTTATATTTTGGCCCACATAATTCATGTAATGGCCTCTCTTTGGAATATTCAAAATCTCAAGTTGGCTTTCCTGTGCTACACAGAATGTAGTATGTACTGAGAGAATACAAACTCTTACCATTGTTGTGTCAAAAGAATAAATAGAACCAATATTTCCATCTGAAGTGATTTTCATTTATCTGCAGCTTGAGATTTTTCAGGTCAATGTTCCTAATTTGAGAAAATTAAACTTCCTACACTTATTTTAAGAAATGATCAACCTCATTTGGTAATAAATTTTCTGCTTCTCTGAATAATCTACAATGCGTGAGAATGGTTTAAAATGAAAAATTTCCTCATCTTAGAAGAGAGAAAAAAAGTTAATTCATCTTCCTTTTTACTACCCTCGAATCTCAGAGAGTGGTGGGTCACATCCTAGTTTGTTAAAGTATTAAATACTTCTGTAAAACTCTGCTATGAAGAGATAGTCATAGTATGCCAAAAAGAGAAACATAAGGTTTGCTGATAAGAAAAAAAGGTAAAAACAGAATTGTCAGTATGTTGAAATAACTATTTTTTCCCAAAACCCAAAAATTAAAAAGTTTATCACTGTTAAAAACTTAAAATATATAGAGAAATTAAGAAAATCAGATATACCTACTATTCAAAAACCTATAAAAAGATCAACAAAATGAACTAAAACATAATATATATAAAAACAGACATTACCAAATTCAAATGTAATGTTAAATGGAAAAAAATGTATTCCTAATACCAACAAAACCTATTAAGCACCTTGCAATAAACTTAACCAAAAAGAGTAAGACCTAAATGGAGGAAACTATTAGTTATACAGGATTGGAATTTTTTTTAAAAATGTCTGTATATTTCATGATTTGAAGACGTATTTTTCTTATAGTACATTTTTTGTTTTACAAATAATTGGATACAAAAATATGTAGATAAAAAGTGCCCGGGTCACCACTTCCCCAACTCCTGACAGTCCAGGGTAGAGAAGGGCTCCTTATGCTTGTGGAAAAGACAGAAAGGGACTTTGCCTGATAACAAAAGGAATTCTCCCTTCACTTTCAGAAGTCTACCCAGGCTATTTATGTAGGAGTCTGCAAGAGTTCAGCATACCTGGACTTAGGGCTCCCTCTAGTGCTAAAATAACTGCAGGGACAGAATTAAGTAATTTAACACTCAATCCCATTTGAATTCTCAGAAAACTTTCTCAAGGACAGGTATAAACCATGCCAGACTGCAAAGACTGGAATAAATAGCTTCATTTTTAACTCTCATACATCATCAAATGTCCACAAGCATCAAGAACATCCAGGAAAATGTTACCTCATCACACGGAGTAAATGAGTTACCCATGACCAATTCTAGAGTGCCAGATATATATACTCTCAAAGAATTCAAAATACTTGTTTTGAGAAAACATGATGCATGTCAAAATAAAACAGATAAATTTGACAAAGACACTGAAATAAACAATAAAAAAATCACTCAAGCTGAAAAATTCAACTGACTGAAAACTTCATCAAAATCTCTCAAAAACAAAATTCATCAAGCAGGAAAAGGAAATATTTAGTTCAAGACATGCTATATGAAAATAGATTTAAAAGAATCAAAAAGAATAAAGTATGATTACAGGATCTAAAAAAGAGCCTCAAAAGTAAAATCTTAAGTTACTGGTCTTAAAGAGGATACAAAGAAAAAGACAGGGGTAGAAAGTTTATTCAAAGAAAGGAATAAAAGAACTTTTCAAACCTAGAAAAAGATATTTAGGTAAAGAAGGTGAAAGAACACCAAGAAGATTCAATTAAAATAAGACTACCACTAGGCATATAATAATCAAAATATTAAAGATCAAAGATGAAAGAATCATCCTAAAAGCAACACGAAGAAAAAAGCAAAAAACATACAAAGGAGCTCTGATATTTCTGGCAGCAGCCTTCTCAGCAAGAAGTTTACAGCCCAGAATGAGCAAGATAGCATATTAAAAGTGCTAACGGGAAAAAACTTCCAACCTAGAATACCGCATACAGGAAAGATATCCTTCAATACGGAGGAGAAATAAAGACTTTCCCAGACAAACAATAACTGAGTAAATTCATCATCACCAGATGAATGCTGAAGAGATTTTACCAAAAATGCTGAAGAGATTTTATCAGTCTGAAAGTAAAGGCTGCTAACATATAACAAGAAAACATCTGGTATGAAATTCAGTGGAAAAGGTAAGAACAAAGACAAATTCAGAATACTCTAACAGGAGAGTTCAACATTAGAAGAAGAATTGTCATGGGCCACATATAAAATACACTATCACTAATGATAGCTGATGAGCAAAAAACAATTTTATAATGTTTTGAGAAAGTTTACCAGTTTGTGTTGGGTCATATTCAAAACTGTCCTGGGCTGCATATGGCCCAGAAGCTGCGGGTTAGACAAGCTTGCTCTAGTACAACAATTGTGGTATGTAAACGACTTATATTTTCAGCATGAGGACCAAAAGAAAAATCTATCAAAAATAATAACTACAACAATTTTTGAAAGATAGACAATATAAAAAGATATAAATAGAGACAACAAAAAGTCAAAAAGCAGGAGGGAATTAGAGGAAAAGTTAGAGCACAGATTTTTTTTAGTTTTTTTCTTTGCTTGTTTTCCTTTTTTTTTTTCCTCTTCTTTGAGACTAAGAGTTTTTATCAACTTAACATTGTTGGCTATAAAATATTTTTGCAAGCCTCATAGTAATGACAAAGCAAAAACCTACAATGAAATCAAAAAAATAAAAGGCAAGGAATTAAAACAAACAGCCAGAGAAAATCACTAATCTAAAAAGGAAGACAGGAAGGAAGGAAGAGAAAATTTACAAAACAACCAGAAGAAAAATGACAAAATGGAAGTAGTTAAGTCATAACTTTTTAACCAAAACACTGAATGTAAATGGACTAAATTCTTCAAATAAAAGACAGAGAGTGGCTGAATGGATTAAAATAAGACTCAAATATATGCTGCCCACAAGAAATATACTTTAGCTATAAAAACACACATATCCTAAAAATGAAGGAAATGAAACGAAATATTCCATGCAAATGGAAACAAAAAACAACAAGAATAGCTATACCTATGTCAGATAAAATAGATGTCAAGGCAAAAACTGTAAGAAGAGTCAAAGAAGGTCATTATATAATAATAAAATGGTCAAATTCAGCCAAAGAATATTAAAATTGCAAATACTTCTTGCACAAAACACTGGAGCATCCAGATAATATAAAGCAAACATTACTAGACCTAAAGAGAAAGACAGACTCCAATATAATACCTGGGGACTTCAACACTCACTTTCAACACTGAACATATATTTTAAATAGAAAATCAACAAAGCAACACTATACTTACTATGCACTATAAACCAGATGGACCTAATGATCATTAAGAGAAAATTTCATCCAACAGGTAAAAAATTATACATTCTTCTTATCAGCACATGGAATATTCTTGAGAACAGACTATCTCTTAGGTCAGGAAAATAGTTTCAACAAATTATTACATGTCAAAATAATATCAAGTTTTTTTTCTGTTTGTTTTTTTTGTTTGTTTGTTTCAAGACAAGTTTTGCTCTTTTTTCCCAGGCTGGAGGGCAATGGCATGATCTCAGCTCACCACAACCGCCACCTCCCGGATTTAAGCGATTCTCCTACCTCAGCCTCCCGAGTAGCTGGGACTACAGGCATACGCCACCACGCCCAACTAATTTTTTTGTATTTTTAGTAGAGACAGAGTTTCTCCATTTTGATCAGGCTGGTCTCAAACTCCCAAACTCAGGTGATCCAGCTGCCTCGGCCTCCCAAAGAGGGTATCAAGTACTTTTTCTAATGACAGTGGAATTGACTAGAAATGAATAATGACATATTGGAAGCTATACAAATATATAGAAATGAAACAATATGCTGCTGAAGGAATTAAAACATTAAATTTCAATTAAAAAATTAACAATAAAACTTTAAAATGGCTTGAAACAAATAAAAATAGAATCACAACATACCAAAACCTATGGGACACCACAAAAACAATACTGCCTACATCAAAAAAGAAGAAAGATTTCAAATAAAAACACTTAATAGTATACCTTAGAAAATAAAAAAGCAAGAATAAACTAAACCCAAAATTAGGAGAAGGGAAGAACTAATAAAGACTAGAGCACAAATGAATAAGTTATAGACTAAAAAATATACATAAAAGAACAAAATAAATTATTTGGGAAAAAATAACTAAAACTTATAAAAATTTTAGCTACACTAAGAAAAAAAAGAGAGAAGATGAACATAATTAAGAAATGAAAAAGAAGACACTACAATTGATACCACAGGCATTCAAAGAATCATTAGAGACTATGATAAGCAACTAGATCCCAATAAATTGTAACATCTGGGAGACATGTATAAATTCCCAAATACATACAAACTACCAAAATTGAACCATGAAGAAATACAAAAACTAAACAGACCAACAGCAAGTTATGAAATAGAAGCAATAATAAAGACTCCCATCAAAGAAAAGCCCAATATCAGATAGTTTCACTGCTGAATTCTATAAATCATTTACAGAAGAACTAACAAATTCTACTTATTATATTCTACAAAGTCAAGGATGAGAGAATACTCTCAAATTCATCCTATCTGGCCAGCATTATCCTGATACCAAAACTGGACAAAGACTCAATTTTAAAAAAAGAAAAGAAAACTACAGGCCAATATCACTCATGAACAAGATGCAAAAATCTGTAACAAAATTCAGCAAACTGATTTCAACAACATATTAAAAAGACCATTCATTGTAATGAAGTAAGATTCATCCCAGGGGTGCAAGGATAGTTCAACGTACAAATCAATAAATGTGATCTATCATATCGCATTTAACAAAATATAGCATATTTTGCCATAACATATAACAAAATAAAGGTCAAAAATCATTTCAATGGTTGAAAAAGCATTCAATGAAGTTCAACATCCTTTAATGATAAAAAAAAAAAAAAACTCTCAAAAAACTAGGGATATAAGAAATATAACTCAAAACACTAAAGGTCATATACAACAAACCCACCAGTGGCATTATACTGACTAGGGAAACACTGAAAGCCTTTTCTCTAAGATCTGGTACACGACAAAGATGCCCACTTTCACCACTTTTATTAAATATAGTACTGGAAGTCCCACTCAGAGCAATTAGACAAGAGAAAGAAATAAAGAGCATCCAAACAGAAAAGGAGGAAGTAAAATTAGGAAGTAAAATTATCCTTGTCTACAGATGATACGATCTCATATTTCAAAAAACCAAAAGACTCCACCGAAAACCAATTAGAACTGATTTAAAAATTCAGTAGAGCTGCAGGATACAAAACTGACATATAAATTCAGTAGCATTTCTGTATGGCAACACAGAACAATCTAAAAAAACAAAAAACTAATCCCATTTAAAATAGCTACAAATAAAATAAATGGAATCAAAGTAGTAAAAGATCTGTACAATTAAAAATATAAAACATTGATGAAATAAATTGAAAAGGGCATAAAAAAGAAAACATATATCATGTTCATAAATTGGAAGAATAAATATTGTTAAAATATCCATACAACCCAAAGGTATCCACAGATTAAATGCACTCCTTATCAAAATACCAATGACATTCTTCTCAGAAAACCAAAAAAAGTCCTAAAATTCATATTGAACCATAAAAGGTTCAGAATAGCCAAAGCAATCTTGACCAAAAAGAACAAAGCTGTAGGCAGCATATTACCTGACTTCAAATTATGGTATACAGCTATACAGTAAACAAAACAGCATGATACTGGCATAAAGATGGACAAATAGTCCACTAGAATAGAGAGCCCAGAAATAAACCCACACACTTATGAACAACTCATTTTCAAAGAAGGTGCCAAGAACATATGCTGGGGCAAGAACAGTATCTCAATAAATGGTGCTTGGAAAACAATATCCATATACAGAAGAACGAAACTAGACCACCGAACTCTCAAGATATATATAAATTAAAACAAAACAGATTTAAAACTTAGATGCAAGACCTGAAACTTTGAAACTACTAGAAGAAAACATTGAGGAAATTCATTTTTCTTTTTTTTTTTTTTTTTTTTTTTTTTTTTTTTTCTTGTGAGATGGAGTCTCGCTCTGTCACCAGGCTGGAGTGCAGTGGTGCGATCTTGGCTCACCGCAACCTCCGCCTCCCGGGTTCAAGCAATTCTCCTGCCTCAGCCTCCCAACTAGCTGGGACTGCAGGTGTGCACTACCACACCCAGCTAATTTTTGTATTTTTAGTAGAGACGGGCTTTCACCATGTTGGCCAGGATCATCTCAATCTCTTGACCTCGTGATCCACCCACTTCAGCCACCCAAAGTGCTGGGATTACAGGCATGAGCCACTGCGCCTGGCCAACATTAAGGAAATTCTACAGAACATTGGTCTGGGCAAAGATCTCAAGAGTAAGACCTCTAAATCACAGGTAATGAAAGCAATATTGAAAAAATGAAATCACATCAAGCTAAAATGCTTCTGCAAAGCAAACAATCAACAAAGTAAAGAGAAAACCTACAGAATTGAGAGAAAGTATTTGCAAACAACTCATATGACAATGGATTAATAACCAGAACACATAAAGAGCTCAAACAACTCAATAGCAAAATAATAATAATAATAATAATAATAATACAATTAAAAATTGGGCTAAAGACCTGAATAGACATTTCTCAAAAGAAGACTTAGAAATGGCCAACAGGTTTATGAAAAAATGCTCAACATCAGTAATAATCAGGGAAATGCAAACCAAAACCACAATGAGACATCACCTTACCACAGTTAAAATGGCTTTTATCCGAAAGACAGAACATAACAAACGCTGGTGAGGATGCAGAAAAAAGGGGCATGCTCTCACACACTGTTGGTCAGGATGTAAATTAGTACAACCACTATGGAAAACATTTTGGAGGTTTATGGAAGTTCCTCAAAAAGCTACAAACAGAACTACGTATGACCCAGAAATTCCACTACTGGGCATATATCCAAAAGAAGGAAAATCAGTATATCAAAGAAATATCTGCATATTCATGTTTATTACAGCATTATTTGCAATAGGCAAGATTTGGAATCCATGTAGGTGTCCATCAACAGATGAACAATGAAAGAAAATGTGGTATATATACAAAAATGGAACATTGTTCCACCATTAAAAAGAATGAAATCCTGTCATTTGCAATGACATTGATGGAACTAGAGAACATTATGTTAAGTGAAATAAGTCAGGTACAGAAAACAAATGTCACATGTTCTCATTCACATGTGGGAGCTAAAACAATTGATCTCCTGGAGGTAGTGAATGAAATGGTGGTTACTAGAGGCTGTGAACACTCGTGAGGAGGTGAGGATAAATAAGAATGGTTAATGGATATAAAAACACAGTTAGAAAGTAAGAATAAGATCTAGTGTTCCACAGCATAATAAAGTACTATAGTGTAAAATAATTTGTGGTATATTTCAAAATATCCAGAAGAGTAGACTTGGAATGTTCACAACACAAAGAAATGTTTAAGGTGATGGATATCTCAATTACCCAGATTTGATCATTACACATTATCTATTTGTATTAAAATATCACATATACCCCCTAAATATGTACAACTATTATATATTTAATTAAGGTTTTATTAAATATTAAAGAAAGACCTTCCAAGACCAGATTCTTCAATGAGAATCTCTTTGCCACTAATTCTATCACTCAATTTCTTCGTCACACTATAATAGCACCCACACAATGTATATAAATTTAAGTCCTAACATTCTTCTTTGCATTTATTAGGCATTCAATAAGTATTTATGGAGTTCAAGGATATTCCTTCATTGCAAATAACATAATTTTTAGTGTATTGAGCCATTCTTCTATTCAGCTAAACATTTGTTTCTTTTACTACAGTTTATAAATCAGCTTGGAAATAATATGACAAAAATAATACTGCCATAAAAGTTTGAATCATACATTTTAATCAAAATGCAAAACTTATTGATGTTATGAATAGTAATAATAATATTACAATAATAGCTAGGATTAGGGAGTTAACATTTGCCAGGAACATATATTATACAACATATAAAGTACCACATTTACGACTTACTATTATACTATAAATTAAATTAGCTGCATTTTGCAGATGAGAAAACTAAGACACTAAAAAGTTAAGTAGGCCAGGCGCGGTGCCTCATGCCTGTAATCCTACCACTTTGGGAGGTCAAGGCAGGCAGATCACCTAAGGTCAGGAGTCCGAGACCAGCCTGGCCAACGTGGCGAAACCCAGTCTCTACTAAAAATAGAAAAATTAGCTGGGTGCGGATGCACGCGCCTGTCGTCCCAGCTACTAGGAAGGCTGACGCAGGAGAATCCCTTGAACCTGGGAGGCTGAGGTTGCAGTGAACCAAGATCACACCACTAAACTCCAGCCTGGGCCACAGAGCAAGACTGCATCTCAAAAAATAAAACTAAGCTACAAGTTAAATAATTTATCCAAGGTGACAGTGGCATTGCCAGCATGTAGACTCAAGCAGTAAGATTCCAAAGCCCAAGCATTTAACATTGTTATATTTTTCCACAGCCACAAAGATTACATATACATATATATACAGTATACATATACACACACATAAATATTATATATATATATCTCCAAAGCAAGTTTTTAATCAGAGAATCTTCCTGAACATTATAAATAAAATTTTAATAATAAAATATTTTAAGAGTAAATTCTAATAACTGACTAACCATAATATAATTGACAGTCATGTTAGATTGGCTTTATTAGGTTGGATTTTTGAAATAATATATATGCTGTAGTATATTTAAAGTTTTCCCAATCAAACATAAATTCATTTTCTACTTTCCCTTAATATCGGCATGGACTTTGAATTTTAATAAGTATGTTTACTAGTTTTAAAAATGAGCTTTTCCAATAAAGTGAACTAAAAATGAAAGAATAGTAATAAATGTTTAATTTCCATGCCTTATAAATTGATTTTAGATATTACTACATTAAAATAATTCATTAAATGTGACATATTGCTTATTATTAGGTAGCTAATGTGGCCCCAAAAAACAAAAATGACTTTTACATCTCACACCACAATATAAAAGTCATAGAGAAACCAGAGTATGGGATGCAAGGCTGGTTCAACATACGCAGATCAATAAACGTAATCCAGCATATAAACAGAACCAAAGACAAAAACCACATGATTATCCCAATAGGTGCAGAAAAGGCCTTTGACAGAATTCAACAGCCCTTCATGATAAAAACTCTCAATAAATTCGGTATTGATGGAACGTATGTCAAAATCATAAGAGCTATTTATGACAAACCCACAGCCAGTATCATACTGAATGGGCAAAAACTGGAAAAATTCCCTTTGAAAACTGGCACAAGACAGGGATGCCCTGTCTCACCACTCCTATTCAACACAGTGTTGGAAGTTCTGGCTAGGGCAATCAGGCAAGAGAAGGAAATAAAGGGTATTCAGTTAGGAAAAGAGGAAGTCAAATTGTCCCTCTTTGCAGATGACATGACTGTATAGTTAGAAAACCCCACTGTCTCAGCCCAAAATCTCCTTAAGCTGATAAGCAACTTCAGCAAAGTCTCAGGATACAAAATTAATGTGCAAAAATCACAAGCATTCTTATACACCAGTAACAGACAAACAGAGAGCCAAATCAGGAATGAACTTCCATTCACAATTGCTTCAAAGAGAATAAAATACCTAGGAATCTAACTTACAAGGGATGTAAAGGACCTCTTCAAGGAGAACTACAAACCACTGCTCAGTGAAATAAAAGAGGACATAAACAAATGGAAGAACATACCATGCTCATGGATAGGAAGAATCAATATCATGAAAATGGCCATACTGCCCAAGGTAATTTATAGATTCAATGCCATCCCCATCAAGCTACCAATGAGTTTCTTCACAGAATTGGAAAAAACTGCTTTAAAGTTCATATGGAACCAAAAAAGAGCCCGCATCTCCAAGACAATCCCAAGTCAAAAGAACAAAGCTGGAGGCATCATGCTACCTGACTTCAAACTATACTACAAGGCTACAGTAACCAAAACAGCATGGTACTGGTACCAAAACAGAGATATAGACCAATGGAACAGAACAGAGTCCTCAGAAATAATACCACACATCTACAGCCATCTGATCTTTGATAAACCTGACAAAAACAAGAAATGGGGAAAGGATTCCCTATTTAATAAATGGTGCTGGGATAATTGGCTAGCCATAAGTAGAAAGCTGAAACTGGATCCTTTCCTTACTCCTTATACGAAAATTAATTCAAGATGGATTAGAGACTTAAATGTTAGACCTAATACCATAAAAATACTAGAAGAAAACCTAGGTAATACCATTCAGGACATAGGCATGGGCAAGGACTTCATGTCTAAAACACCAAAAGCAACGGCAACAAAAGCCAAAATTGACAAATGGGATCTAATTAAACTAAAGAGCTTCTGCACAGCAAAAGAAACTACCATCAGAGTGAACAGGCAACCTACAGAATGGGAGAAAATTTTTGCAATCTACTCATCAGACAAAGGGCTAATATCCAGAACCTACAAAGAACTCAAACAAGTTTACAAGAAAAAAACAAACCACCCCATCAAAAAGTGGGCAAAGGATATGAATAGACGTTTCTCAAAAGAGGACATTCATACAGCCAACAGACACATGAAAAAATGCTCATCATCACTGGCCATCAGAGAAATGCAAATCAAAACCACGATGAGATACCATCTCACACCAGTTAGAATGGCGATCATTAAAAAGTCAGGAAACAACAGGTGCTGGAGAGGATGTGGAGAAATAGGAACACTTTTACACTGTTGGTGGGATTGTAAACTACTTCAACCATTATGGAAAACAGTATGGCGACTCCTCAAGGATCTAGAACTAGAAGTACCATATGACCCAGCCATCCCATTACTGGGTATATACCCAAAGGATTATAAATCATGCTGCTATAAAGACACATGCACACGTATGTTTATTGCGGCACTATTCACAATAGCAAAGACTTGGAATCAACCCAAATGTCCATCAGTGACAGACTGGATTAAGAAAATGTGGCACATATACACCATGGAATACTATGCAGCCATAAAAAAGGATGAGTTTGTGTCCTTTGTAGGGACATGGATGCAGCTGGAAACCATCATTCTTAGCAAACTATCGCAAGAACAGAAAACCAAACACTGCATGTTCTCACTCATAGGTGGGAACTGAACAATGAGATCACTTGGACTCGGGAAGGGGAACATCACACACTGGGGCCTATCACGGGGAGGAGGGAGGGGGGAGAGATTGCATTGGGATTTATACCTGATGTAAATGATGAGTTGATGGGTGTAGCACAGCAACATTGTACAAGTATACATATGTAACAAACCTGCACGTTATGCACATGTACCCTAGAACTTAAAGTATAATAAAAAAAAAAAAACAGTAGTTACTATTTTGGTTCTAAGCCGTCTTTTACCTTTGGTAATATTAAATAAAAATTTTAATGTCTTTTTTATTCATTGAAAAAAAAAGTCATAGAGAGCAAAATATTTCCTGCCAACTTTAAGAAACATAGAAACTCTTAAAGAATTATTTTAAAAACTTTATAAACCACCAGAGAAAGTATAACAGTGAATATAATAGGCATCTATTATTCACTCTATTTAATTTTTCATTGCCTTGTACTTTGGCTTGTCAAATGTATAATGTCAGTAACAAAAATTAATGTGAAATAACTAAACTAGTCTCCAACCTAGCAGAGAAGTATCATCCTTAAAAGGGAACATATTCCTAAAAGCACTCTGCCTGTTAGAATAATAAAACTAACAATAATAATTTAAGACATTTTGTAGCTAATAGAGCCTTTTATATATTCCTTTTGCCTATGTTGGCAAAAAAAAATCATTGTGATATTACATATGGCGATGGATTTGTAGATATGGCACCAAAAATATAAGCAACAAAATTAAAAAAATAGATAAACTATCAAAATTGAAACTTTTACGTTTTAAAGGATACCATCAAAAAAGTGAAGACAACCTACAGAATGGTGGAAAACACAAATCATGTATCTGATGCGAGCCTCGTATCTAGAAGATATATAGAACTTTTACAATTCAACAAAAAAAATTTAAAAATAAGCAAAAGATTTGAATAGACATTTCTCCAAGGAAGATAAAGAAATGGCTAATGAAAAGACACAAATACTCAAAAAGATATGTGTAAGCTATATTCTTAGCAGCATTGTTTACAACAGCCAAAAGGTGGAAGCAACTCAAGTGTCCATCAGTGAATAAATAGACAGACAAAATATCATGTGTGTAAGAACTAGATAAAGGTGACAGCTGTACAACATTGTGAATGTTCTAATACATAATGAAACATTATTCAACCTTAGAAAGGAAAGACAGTCTGATACATGCTATAACACGAATGAACCATGAAGGCATTATGCTAAGAGAAATAAGCCAGCCACCAAAGGACAAAAACTGCATGATTCCACTTACATGAGGTATCTATAGCCATCAAATTCACAGAAACAGAAGTAGAATGGCAGTTCTCAGGGTTTGGAAGGAGGTGGGGGGAGTGGGTAGCTATTTTTTAATGGGTATAGAGTTTCAGATTTACAAGATTAAGAAGTTTTACAGAGGAATGAAAATTGTGGTGGCAAAACAATGCACATGTCCTTAATGCCACTAAACTGTATACTTAAAAATGCTTAAAATGATAAATTTTATATTGTGTATATTTTTCCAAAATTTAAGAAAACAAATTATTTTAAACAGGCAAAGTACTTGAACAAGTATTTCTCCAAATTAAGATACAATGGCCAGCAAGCACATCAAAAGATACTTAATATTTAATCATTAAGGAAATGGCAATCAAAACCACAGTATTATTAAGCTGTAAAAAGGTATTAGGACTGGCACTTGCTACAATGAGAATGAACATCAAAAACATTACATTTAGTGAAAGAAGGAAGTCCCGAGATGTTACATATTGTATGATTCCATTTATGTGAAATATCTAGAATATAAGTAAATTCATAAAGACAGATAGCAGATCAGTGGTTGACAGGGGCTGGGGTGACTCCTTAATGAGTACACAGTTTCCTTTTAGGATGATAAAAATGCTTAAGAAATAGATAAAGGTGATAGAGAGGCAGAGCAAGATAGCGGAATAGAAGGTTACATCAATCGTTCCCCCCAACAGGGACATCAATTTACAACTATCTAAAAGAAAAAACACCTTCATAAAACCAAAAATTAGGTGAGCCCTCATACTACCTGGCATTAACTTCTATCAGTGAAAGAGGCACTGAAGTGATTTTTTAAAAAAGTCTCCAATTGCCAACATCAGCCCTCTCCCACTCCCTGCAGTGGCATCATACGGTGCAGAGAGTATCTCTGGGCACTAAAGGAGGGAGAAAACAGCAATCCTGAGGGACTGAACTCACTGATGTCCTATTATTATAGTAGAAAGGAGAGAACTGAACAAAACTCAGGGGACACCCGCCTATAGAGGGCGCATGTAAACCAACATGAGAAAAAGGAAAATTGCCAATCCTAGCAGTCTGAACTTCAGTTCCCAGTGACTTCACCACCAAGGGCTAAAATGCTCTGCATCTCTAAGTAAACCTGAAAGGCAGTCTGGGCCATAAGGACTACAACTCTTAGGCAAGTCCTAGTGCTGAACTGGGCCCAGAAACAGTGAACTGGCAGGGCACAGGACCTGCTGGGACAGCAGATGGGGTGACTAAGGGAGTACTGGCATCACCTCTCCTCTAACCCCAGACTGTACAAATTGTGGTTCCAAAAGAGACCCCTAACTTCCACCTGAGGAGAGGCATGGGAAAAGTGGAGAGGACTTTGTCTTGGCACCAGTCAGAATGATGAGGCCCTTCTTCCAGGTCTTAGCTTCCAGATGACATTTCCACACACATACTGGGCCAGAAAGGAACCCACTGACTTGAAGGAAAGGACCCAGTCCTGGAAGCATTCATCACCTGGTTAACTGAGGAGTACTTGGGTCCTGAATAACCAGCAGCAATACCACATTCTATATTGAGGGTCTTAGGTGAGCCTCTGAGACTTGCTGGCTTCAGGTAAAACTCAGCACATTACCAGCTGTAGTGGTTACAGAGCAAAACTCTTCTACTTGAGAAAAGCCCAGGGAAAAGTAAATGAGACTTTGCCTTGCACCATAGGAATTAACACAGTCACAGGTGGATGGAGCACCAAGTGGGGTTTTGAGGTCCCCAATTTTAGGACTTGACTTTTGGATGGTATTTCTGAACCTACCCTAGGCCGGAGGGTAGCCCACTCCCCTGAAAGGTGAGTCCCAGGCCAGGCAGCATTCACCTTAAGCTTACTTAAGAGCCCTTGGGCCTTAAGGGATCATCAGCTGTAGTCTAGCGGTACTCCACATGGCCTTCGATGGCAGTGGCTACGAGGTGAGGCTCCTCTCCCTTTGGAAAGGGGAGGGAAGAGTGGGCAGGACTGCATATTGTGGTTTGAGTGCCAGCTCAGCCAAAGTACAACAGAACACTAAGTAGACTTCTAAGGTTTTTAACTCTAGTCCCTAACTCCTGTATAGCACCTCTGAACCCACCAGGGGCCTGAGGGAACTCATCATCCAGAAGGGAAGAACACAGGCCTGGCTGGCTTTGCTACCTGTTGATTGTAGAGCCCCAGGACCTTAGGCAAACACAGGAAGCAACCAGTGAGTGGATACAGCAGGCTGTTGGCAAGATCCAGTGTTGTGCTGGCTTCATGTCCGACCAGCACAGTCATACTGGTGATGGCCACAGGGGTACTTTTGTCACTCCACCCACCCCCAGCTTTAAGTGGCCCAGAACAGAGGGAGAAAGTCTGATTGTTTGGGAGAAAATAAGGGAAGAGAACAACAGTCTCTGCCTAGTGATACAGAATTCTCCCAGATCTTGTCCAAGACCATCAAGGCAGTCCCTCTATGAGTTTGTAAGTAAAGTGTTCCTGGGCTTAGGGTCCCCTCTATAGCAGATACAACTAATACCATAATATCCCAGTCCTTTCAAATATCTAGAAAGCCTTCCCAAGAAGGACAGGTACAAACAAGCCCAGACAGTGATGGCTACAATAAATACCTAACTGATCAATGCCCAGATAATGAAGAACATCTACAAGGATCGACACCATCCAGGAAAACATAACCTCATCAAATGAAGTAGATAAGCCACCAGGGACCAATCTTGGAGAAACAAAGATATGTGACCTTTCAAACAGAGAATTTAAAATACCTGTGTTCAGGAAACTCAAAGAAATGCAAGATAACAAAGAGAAGAAATTGAGAATTTTATTAGATGAATGTAATGAAGAGATTGAAATAATTAAAAAGTATCAAGGAGAAATTCTGTAGCTGAGAGATGTAACTGGCATATGGAAGAATGCATCAGTCTTTTAATAGCAGAATTAATCAAGCAGAAGAAAAAGTTAGTGAGCTTAAAGACAGGGTGTTTGAAAATATGCTGTCAGAAAAGACAAAAGAAAAAAATTAAAACCAATGAAGCACATCTACAGAATTTAGAGAATAGCTACAAAAGTGCAAATCTAAGAGTTCACAGCCTTGAAAAGGAAGAAGTGAAAGAGATAGGGGTAGAAAGTTTATTCAAAGGGATAACAACATAAAACTTCCCAAACTAGAGAAAAATATCAATATCAAAATACAAGAAGGTTATAGAACACCAAACAGAATTAAATCCAAAAAAGACTACATCAAGGCATTTAAACAGTCAAACTCCCAAAGATCAAGAATAAAGAAAGGATCCTAAAAGCAGCAAGGGAAAAGCAACAAATGACATACAGTGGAGCTCCAATACATCTGGCCACAGACTGTTCAGTGGAAACCTTACAGGCCAGGAGACAGTGGCGTGACATATTTAAAGTGCTGACGGAAGACAACTTTTATATTTGAAATGTATATATATATATCCTAAAATGTATATATTTGAAGTATACATACATCCTACAAACATGAGGGAGAAATAAAGAGCTTCCCAGACAAACAAAAGCTGAGTGATTTCATAATCACCAGACCTGTCCTGAAAGAAATGCTAAAGGGAGTACTTCAAACAGAAAAAAAAAATGACATTCATCAGCAATAAGTAATCACCTGAAAACACAAAATGCACTGGTAACAGTGAGTACACATAAAAACACAGAATATTATAACAGTGTAACTGTGGTGAGTAAACTGCTCTTATCCTACATAGAAAGACTAAACAATGAACAACTCAAAAATAATAACAACTTTTCAAGACTTGACAGTAAAATAAGATATAAATACAAACAACAACAAGTTAAAAAGCAGATGGATGAAGTTAAGGTATAGAGTTTTTATTAGTTTTCTTTTTGCTTGTTTGTTTATGCAAACTGTGTCAAGTTGTTATTAGGTTAAAATAACGGGCTATAAGATACTTTTTAGAAGACTCATGGTAACCTCAAACCAAAAAACATACAATGGATACACAAAAAAATAAAAACTAAGAAACTATATCGTATCACCAGGAAAAAAATCACCTTCACTAAAGGAAGACAGAAGGGAAAGAAAGAAGGAAGAGAGGACCACAAAAAGTGTCAAGTTGTTATCAGCTTAATATAATGGGTTATAAGGTACTATTTCCAAATCTCATGGTAACCTCAAAACAAAAATAAAACATACAATGGATACACAAGAAATGAAAAACAAGAAACTAAATTATATCACTAGAAAAAATCACCTACACTAAAGGAAGACAGAAAGAAAGAAAGAAGAGAAGAACATAAAACAACCAGAAAACAAATAATAAAATGGCAGAAGTGAGTCCTTACTTATCAATAATAGCTTTGAATGTAAATAGACTAAACTCTTCAATCAAAAGAGAGAGAGTGGCTGAACGGATGGAAAAAAGAACACTCAATAATCTGTTGCCTACAAGAAACATACTTTACAAATAAAGACACATGTAGGCTATGAATAAAGGAATAGAAAAAGATATCCCATGCAAATAGAAACCAAAAAAGAATAGGAGTAGCTATACTTACATCAAACAAAATAGATTTCAAGACGAAAAACAAAAGAATAGACAAAGAAGGTCACTATATAATGATAAAGGGGTCAATTCAGCAAGAAGATAAAAAAATTTTAAATATATATATATATACACACACACACCCCCAACAATGAAGCACCCAGATATATAAAGCAAATATTATTAGAGGTAAAGAGAGAGATAGGCCTCAATAAAGTAATAGCTGGAGATTTCAACACTGCCCTTTCAGCTACGGACAGATCTTTCTTCGAAGAAAACCAACAAAGAAACACGGGACTTAATCTGCACTATAGACCAAATAGATCTAACAGATATTTACAGAAAATTTCATCCAACAGCTGCAGAATACACATTATTTTCCTCACCACATGGATCATTCTCAAGTACAGACCATATGTTAGGTCACAAAATAAGTTGCAAAACATCTTTAAAAAACTGAAATAACATAAAGCATCATCTCTGACCACAATGGAATAAAACTAGAAATTAGTAACAAGAGGAATTTACAAATACATGGAAATTAAACAATGTGCTCCTGAATCACCAGAGATTCAATGAAGAAATTAAGAAGGAAACTGAAAATTTTCTTCAAACATGATAATAGAAACATAACATACTAAAACCTATGTGATACAGCAAAAGAAGTACTAAGAGGGAAGTATCTAGCTATAAGTGCCTACATCAAAAAAAAGAGGAAAAGCTTCAAATAATCTAATGATGCATCTTGAAGAACTAGAAAAAGAAGAGCAAGCCAAATCCAGAATTAGTAGAAGAAAATAAGAAAGATCAAAGTAGAAATAATAAAATTGAAGTGAAGAAAACAATAAAAAAAAAAGACTGATGAAACAAAAGGTTGATTTTTGAAAGGTTAAATAGAAAAACCTTTAGCCAGACAAACTAAGAAAAAACAGAGAAGACACACACACACAAAATACAATCAGAAATGAAAAGGAGACATTTCAAATGATACTGCAAAAATTCAAGGGATCACTAGTGGCTACTATGAACAACTACATGCCAAAAATTGGAATATCTAGAAGAAATAAAAAATGCCTACACAGATACAACCTATCAAGATTGAACTAGGAAGAAATCCAAAACCTGAAAAGACCAATAACAAGTAAAGTTATTGAAGGTATAATAAAAATTCTCCCAATAAAGAAAAGCCTGGGATCCGATGGCTTCACAACTGAATTCTACCAAACATTTAAAGCAGAACTAATACCAATCCTACTCAAAATATTCTGGAAAATAGAGGAGGAGGAAATACTTCCAAACTCATTCTACAAGGCCAATATTACCCTGATATTAAAAGCAAACAGCATACATGACAATGGCACATAGGCCAGGAAGGAAGAGGGCGAGGAAGAGGTATGAGGGAATGTTGAAGAGTGGAAGGAGGGCGAGGAAGGAAGGAAGGAAGGAAGGAAGGAAGGAAGAAGGAAGGAAGGAAGTATGGAAGAAGGAAGGAAGTGGTGGAGGGAAACAAACTGGTTAAGGCGTGGTTCACGTGGCCTGTAGCCAGCGACTTTGGGAGCTAAGGTATGATCCCGAGTCAGGAGATCTAGACCATCCTGGCTAACACAGTGAAACCCCATCTCTACCAAAAATAAAAAAAAATTAACCAGGCACGGTGGCACGTGCCTATAGTCCCAGCTACTCGGGAGGCTGAGGCAGGAGAATCACCTGAACCCAGAAGGTGGAGGTTGCAGTGAGCCGAGATCACGCCACTGCATTTCAGCCTGGGCAACAGAGTGAGACTCTCAACAACAAATAAACAAAGAAAACTACAGGCCAATATCTCTAGTGAATGTTGGTGTAAAATACTAGAAAACAAAATTCAACAATACATCAGAAAGATCATTCATAACCAAGTGGGATTTATCCCTCTAGAATGCAAGAATGGTTGAATATATGCAAATCAATCCATGTGATGTGTCATATCAACAGAATGAAGGACAAAAAAGATCTAATCATTTCAATCGACAGTGAAAAAGCATTTGATAAAAATTCAACATCCCTTCATGATAAAAACCCTCAAAAAATTGCAGACTGAAGGAACACAACTCAACCTAATAAAAGCCATATATGACAGACCCACAGCTAGTATCATACTGAAGGGGGAACAATTGAGAAGCTTTCTTCTAAAATCTGGAACAAAGTAAGGATGCCCACTTTCACCACTGTTATTGAACATAGTACTGAACGTCCTAGCTAGAGCAATAAGAAAAGAGAAAGATATAAAGGGCATCCAATTGGAAAGGAAGAAGCCAAATTATCCTTTTTTCCAGATAATATGATCTTATATTTGGAAAAACCTAAAGACTCCATAAAAACCTATTAGAACGGATATCAGTAAAATTGCAGGATACAAAATCAACATACAAAAATCAGTAGCATTTCTAAGTGCCAATAGTGAACAATATAAAAAAGAAATTAAGAAAGTAATCCCATTTATAATAGCCTCACATAAAATTAAATACCTGGGAATTAACCAAATAAGTGAAAGATCTCTATAATGAAAACTATAAAATACTAATTAAAGAAATTGAAGAGGACACCAAAAATGCATTGGAAGAATCAATTCATGGATTGGAAGAATCAATATTGTTAAAATGTCCATATTACCCAAGGCAGTCTACAGATACAATGCAATCCCTCTCAAAATAACAATAGCATTTGTCACAGAAATAGAAAAAATATATATTACAATATATATGGAACCACAAAAGACCCAGAATAGCCAAAGCTATCCAAAGCAAAAAGAACTGAAGGAATGACATCATCTGACTTCAAGTTATACTAAGGAGCTATAGTAACCAAAGCAGCATAATACTGGCATAAAAACAGACACACAGTCCAATGCAACAGAACAGAGAAATCAGAAACAAATCGACACAGCTACGGTGAATTCATTTTCGACAAAGGTGCCAAAAACATATACTGGGGAAAAGACAGATTCTTCAATAAAAGGTGCTGGGAAAACTGGAGATCCATATGCAGAACAATGAAACTAGACCCTATATCTTGCCATATATAAAAAGCATATGGTATAAAGACTTAAATCTAAGACCTCAAACTATGAAACTGCCAGAACAAAACATTGGGGAAAATCTCCAGAACATTGGTCTGGGCCAAAATTTCTTGGACAATACCCTGTAAGCACAGGCAACTAAAGCAAAAACGGACAAATGGGATTACAACAAGTTAAACAGCTTCTGCACAGCAAAGGATACAACCAACAAAGTGAAGAGAAAACCCACAGAATGGGAGACAATATTTGCAAACTACCCATCTGACAAAGGATTAGTAACCCAAATATATAAGGAGTTGAAACAATGCCACAGAAAAAAATCTAATAATCCAATCAAAAAGTGGGCAAAATATTTGAATAGATATTTCTCAAAAGAAGACATACGAATGACAAAAAGGCATATGCAAAGGTGTTCAAAATCATGGATCATCAGATAAATGCAAATCAGAACTGTAATGAGATATCACCCCAGTTAAAATGGCTTATATCCAAAGACAGGCAATAACAAATGTTTGTGAGGATGTGGAGAAAACAGAACCCTTGTACACTTTGGTGAGAATGTAAATCAGTACAAGTACTATGGAGAAAAGTTTTGAGGTTCCTCAAAAAACTAAAAATTGAGCAATCATGATCCAGCAATCCCTTGGCTGGATATAAACCTTAAAAATAGGACATTGGTATATCAAAGAGATACCTGCACTCCTATTTTGCAACACTGTTTACAATAGATAAGATTTGGAAGCAACCTAAGTGTCCATTAACACAGGGGTCCCCAACCCCTGGGTATGGACTGGTACCAGTCTACTTCCTGTTAGGAACCGGCTGCACAGCAGGAGGTGATCAGCAGGTGAACAAGCATTAAGGCCAGAGCTCTGCCTCCTGTCAGATCAGGGGTGTCATTAGATTCTCACAGGAGCTCAAACCCTGTTGTGAACTGCACATGTGAGGAATCTAGGCTGCACACTCCTTATGAGAATCTAACTAATGCCTGATGCCTGAGGTAGAATAGTTTCATCCACAAACTATACCCCATCACCATCCCATCCGTGGAAAAACCGTACTCCCCAAAACCACTCCCTGATGCCAAAAGTGTTGGGGACTGCTGTATTAACAGATGAATTGATAAAGAAAATGTGGTATATATTTTTTATGGCATTCACCCATAAAAAAGGATGAGATCCTGTCATTTGCGACAACATGGACAGAACTGGAGATCACTATATTAAGAGAAATAAGACAGGCGCAGAAAGACAAACATTGCATGTTCTCACTTATTTGTGGAATCTAAAATTCAAAACAATTGAATTCATGAACACAGAGAGTAAAATGATGGTTACCAGAGGCTGGGAAGGGTAATGGGGTGCTGGGGAGAAGGTAGGGATGCTTAATGGGTACAAAAACAATAGTTAGAGGGCTGGAGGGCAGGGGGTATAGTTAAGGGGTACAAAAAATAGGAAGAATGAAGAAGACCTACTATTCGATAGAACAATAAGGTGACTATAGTCAATAGTAACGTAACTGTACATTTTAAAATAACTTGAAATAAAGAGTGTAATTAGATTGTTTATAACACAAAGGATAAATGCTTGAGCAGATGGTTACCCCATTCTCCATGAAGTGATTCTTTCACATTGCATGCCTGTATCAAGGCATGTCATGTACCCCATAAATATGTAGACCTACCATATACCCACAAAATTAAAATTTGAATTTTTTTTTAATTAAAAACTTTAAAAAATGGCCAGGCATGGTAGCTTACACCTGTAACCCCAGCACTTTGAGAGGCTGAGGCAAACAGATCACAAGGTTAGGAATTCAAGACAAGCCTGGCCAATACAGTGAAACTCCATCTCTACCAAAAATACAAAAACAAATTAGCCGGGTGTGGTGGTGGGCACCTGTAGTCCCAGCTACTCGGGAGGCTGAGGCAGGAGAATCGCTTGAACCCAGGACGCAGAGGTTGCAGTGAGCCAAGATCACATCACTGCACTCCAGCCTGGGCAACACAGCGAGACTCTGTCTAAAAAAAATAGAAAAAAAATCAGATAGTTGCACAACACTGTACATAGTTAAGTGTCTGTTGTGGGTTTCACTTTGTTAAAAAGTCATTCTCTAGAATTGGAGTTATGGTTAGAAGCACTATATAAATGCCAACAAATATATTAAGTAAATTACAGAATGAACTAATTACATATGGGCATGAAAATACGTTGAAAAATATATCTAAAATAATTGTCATAAAATTAAAATAAAACATACACAATTTTATATTAAATACATGACAGTTTACAGAGACATACAAATTGTAATGTGAATGAAAACATCTCATACTCTGAGTGCATATTAGAGTCACTTAGGAAACATTTAAAAAGAACAATTACCCAAGAATCACCCTAGAACCACAACCCAGATAATGATTTAATTGTTTTAGAAAGTGGCCCAGACATCCATATTTTTAAAAGCTTTCCAGCTGGTTCTAATATGCAGCTAGTGTTAAAAAAAAAAATTATCTAACCAAAGTCAGGCTCCACTCCCTCAAATACCTCACATTTTCACAGTCAATGATGTATTTCTGTGGGTGCTATGTAGGCAAACTCCATTTAGAGACAGTAGATTAAAAATTTAAAACACAAGTTCCAATCTAGAGATAATGAAGGATTTCTACTAAATTCTACTTTAAAAGGAAATTATATTTAAAAGTCAAATATCATTTACCATAGGAGAAAGAAGTGGCAGAATAGAGAGGAAGATGGAGGAAAGCAGGGTTTAGAAAACAAGAATGTGATGATTATGGCTAGCATTTATAATGCTCTTTTTTATGTGCTTCAATTCCTAAGGCCTATATTACATATAATCTCATTCGATCTTTACAACAACTCAGTGAATTATCATCATCTGCATTTTACATATGGGAAAAATAAGACAGTGAGAGGTTAATGAAACAAGGTCATACATTTGAACAGTAACAGAGTTGGGATTTCAGCCCAGAATTGGTTCCAAACCCATACTCTCCTAAATACTATTCCATACTATCACCTTGTGCAATAAAAATCTTACCTGATGTAAGTTAAACACATTTAACTTTTAATTATTATTTCTAAAGTCAAAACAATAAACTACTACTTATTAAAAAACTATCAGCAATGATTATTTTTGAATAGTGAGATAGTAGTTTTTTTCTTTTATCTGTATTTGATAAATTACAATAAGAAACATGCCTTCATCTTGAAATAAGAAAAAGGAATATTTCTGAAGCAAGTATATTACAGAATTTTTACAGTTCACAGTTTCTAATATATATTACTTTAGAAAACATATCAAAACTGAATAAAAACTTTTCTGTAGTAATATATATTCTCCACAACAGGTGCTGCTTTCTTAATTATCTTTTCCTTAGTAAAAATACACTAAAATTTGCTTAAAAGAAACTTACCTGTACACTGTCCTCCATTGGTTGGATCTCCATAATAACCTGGCATACAATCTTGACACTGCTTTCCTGTGGTGAGATTTTTACACTGTTCGCACACATTATTATTGATGCAAGTGCTATGTCCATTACACTGGCAAGCTAAAGGAAACAGTAAAAAGTATTACAAATATCTAACATAATATCAAGTATAATAGTTATCAAAACAAAGAATGTATCTTAAATAGCTGGATTGTAAAAATGTCCAAAAGGCATCTTCCAAGTTTTGCTTAAAAATTAATAACACACATAGCTCAGAGTTTTATGCAAGATAATGTGTACCATAAATCATGTGTTGATATTTTACCTTAACCTCTTTACAATGCTGTGGTTAAAGATGACCTGGAACATAAAAGTTATAGCTAAAGAGGGAATAATCTTTAGCGTAATTCTTAAAAATTCGTAATAATGGTATGTCTGCTAAGCTATATAAACACAAGGCTAAATACTATAACTTTTATAAAGAATGCTAAAATTCATCTTTTATATTAACATATAATAAAGAATCAATCAATATAGAAAATTGTGTGGCAACAGATTCTTACTAGAATAAAGTAAACTAATAGTAAAATTATTAAAAACAGTACTTTTGAGCCAGGCACAGTGGCTCACACCTGTAATCCCAGCACTTTGGGAGGCCGAGGCGGACAGATCACTTGAGGTCAGGAGTTCGAGACCAGCATGGCCAACTTGGTGAAACTCCATCTCTACTAAAAATACAAAAAACTGGCCAGGCATGGTGGTGCATGCCTGTAATCTTAGCTACTCGGAAGGCTGAAGCAGGAGAATCGTTTGAACCTGGGAGATGGAAGTTGCAGTGAGCCGAGATTGTGCCACTACACTCCAGCCTGAGCAACAGAGCAAGACTCCTTCTTAAAAAAAAAAAAAAGGTACTTTTGAATTAATTTGCATAAATGTGTATCTTCTTTAGGTAAGAAAAACTTCAAGGCTTAACTAAAAGTCTATTTAAGTTTGAACTACACAGAATGAAATATAAAGTATGAGATTGTTTCTATATCTGTATAACTGAGACTTCTATGTTTTGATTTTAATATTACAGCAGACTACAAAAATTTCAGAATAAAGTTCATATATGAAAGCTCCTGCTTTTTGTGCCTATTTGGGACATAAGATTAACTTAGTCTGGTAACTGCTTGGCCAAAAATCATCTTGTCAACCTCATGATTATTTTCACTTATTACAACTATGATAGCAACTAGCATTTAATAGAGCTCTCTCTCACTCCATGAGGAAAGCCAATATTCTGCTGATGCCAATTGTTTGTAGTTGGTATCTGTTCTGATTGGTAAGTGCACATAAGCATCAATTTTTAAACATTGTAAACACCATGCCTTGGCCAGAAAGAGGACCAAATGGTAGACATGAATTTTATTATTTAATCTTCAAAACAATGCTATGTGGAAGTTGCTGTGTTTAGGACTGATTCTAAGATGGGAAAATCTAGGTTAAGCAACTACACAAAGTGACACAGCTAATCAATGACAGAAACAAATACATACATGGAACTCTGAATTTTTTTTTAAAAAAGGATATTAATTAGCATGCAAAATGGCCTCTTATATTCAGAAAATCTGAAAGTGAGAGGAATTCCCAGGAGGCTAGCATAGGATCATCAAAATAAATTAGCATGTGAAGAAACAGACACACAAAAGAGTAAAACCAAATACTTCACACAAATTCTTAGAGGTGCAACTCTATTGCAATACATTATAGAAAGAATATGCAGTTATGAAAAAAATGCTCATCATCATCTTTATGAAACTGAGAAAAATTATAATATGTTTTTAAACTTCATATCACATTATGAAACAATTATGAGAAAATTTAAAAACAAGGAATAATGTTCACGACAAATCAAGAGAAGCAATTAATACATAGCATTATATTTACAAAGATCACAATGTTAAACTCAAGGAAGCAGAGCAAACAGCAAAATAGGTTTCTCCAACAATCATACCTATGAAGAAACATCAATTTGAATAACCACCCACACATACAATTGCTTTCACAAGGGCTAAAAAAACAACCCAGAATGCACAAGTAAGGCTGTGAAGCCTCTCTGGACTACAGACTAGTAAAAGTATGGTTGACAGTGAGAGAATCAGTTTTCTGTGACCACAGCACCCCATCCCCAAGCCCTTAGAGTACTATACGCAGAAAGGCCTCCAGGACTCAGGGATTCTACACTCAAAAGAAGCTGGAGGTAGGCATTATGCTTCTCTACCATCCTGAACCCCTCCATGGGAGATTTGCTTCTGCATCATCCCATAAAGAGCACCACAAGTACAATGGGGTTGAACCACCTGAGGCCACCTATGGAAAAAAAAGAGAGTAGGGCTAGTAACAGGCAGCACAGAGAACTTGGTAGTGGCTTACCATCCCTGGCGGAGAGGATGCCACACCACAGAGGATGTTTGTGAGTGCCACAATGTCAGATGGATGGTCTACAACCCTTCGTATGTGAGGGGCTGACCCTGATCTCTTACATGGCCTGGGCACCCAATGTGGATCTCCCATGATCACAATGAGTTTGGACCCTGCATTAGACAATCATATCAAAGCTGGGCTCAGGGCACCTTCTAGCAATAAAATGAAATACAAGGGTCAGTCTGCTCAGAATATATCAACAAGCCCACCGAAATAGAACAGTCACAAACAAATTCAGACTGCAATGACTGGAAAAAAATACCTAATTCATCAAAACACATACAGAGACACATGTAAAGAAGAATAAAGATTAGCTTGGAAAAGATGGCCTCATGAAATGCCCCAAACAAGGTGGCAATTACTAATCCTAAACATATGCACATAAATCATAGGCAATCAAAGAGTTAAAATATAGCTGCTTTAAGAAAAATCAGCAATGTCAATACAACACAGTGGAACAAATGAAGAATTTGTTAAAGAAATTCAACAAATTGAAATAATTTTTAAAATCAAACAGTAATCCAGGAGCTAAAAAGAATAATAAATGAAATGAAAAATGAAGACTTGGCACAGTGGCTCACGCCTGTAATCCCAACACTCTGGGAGGCCGAGGCAGGCAGATCACAAGGTCAGGAGATCGAGACCATACTGGCTAACATGGTGAAACCTCGTCTCTACTAAAAATATAAAAAATTAACCAGGCATGGTGGGGGGCACCTGTAGTCCCAGCTAATTGGGAGGTTGAGGCAGGAGAATGGCGTGAACCCAGGAGGCGGAGGTTGCAGTGAGCCAAGATTGCGCCACTGCACTCTAGCCTGGGTGACAGAGCAAGACTCCATCTCAAAAAAAAAAAAAAAGAAAGAAAGAAAGGAAGAAAAAATGCAGTAAAGTGCATCAATAGCAGAATGACAAAGCAGAAGAATCACTGATTTCAAAAACGAGCTATCAGAAAATATACATTCAGAGAAGAAAAAAGATAAGCAATGAGAAAAACACAGAGGTTCTATGAAACAGTGTCAAAAGAGCAAATCTGTGTATCACTAGTGTTCAAAAGAGAATAGAAAATGAAAATGGGGAAGAAAGCTTATTTAGAAAAATAATAACAGAAAATGTCCCAACCTGAAGAAAGATATAAATATTCAAGTACAGAAAGGTGAAAGGTAACAAAACAGATTCAATCCAAATAAGATAACCCTAAGACATATATAACCACTCTCTCAAAAGTCAAAGATGGAGAACACTGAAAGCAGCATGAGGGGAAAAAAAAGCAAATAACACATAAAAGAATTCCAATATGCCTGACAGGAGTGTTACCAGGAGAAACCCCACAGGCCAAGAGAGAGTGGGATGACATATTCAAAGACAACAAAACTGCCTGCCAAGAATACTGTATAGAGCAAATTTATTCATTAGAAATAAAGACATTCCCAGATAAACAAAAGCTGAAGAAAACCTTTGCAACTAGAACTACATTACAAAAAATACTGAAAGGAGTTGTTCAAACTAGAAGAAAAAATAATAATCTTAATGTGTAACAAAAAAAGTTCAAAACTATAAAACTGACAGGTAAAAATAAATACCTAAACAAATTCAGAATACTCTAACATGGTAATCATGGGTCAAGAAATACTTATATCCCTATTAGGAAGGTTAAAAAACAAAGCAAATAAAAATAATAACAACTAAAATGATTTGGTTAAGGGATAAGCAATATAAGATATAAATTATGACATCAAAAATGCAAAATGTAGAAGAGTAATGAAGTTAAAGAATAGAGTGGGTTTTTCCTTTTCTTCAGGCCAAAATTAACTTATCAATTCAAAATAGCCTTTTAAAATAATAAGATTTTTTTTTTGTTAGGCTCAAGGTAAGCAAAACCCAAAAGGCTATAATATATACACTAAAAATAAAAAGCAAGAAATCAAATCATATTGATAGAGAAAAATCACTCAACACAAAGGGAGGCAGTAAGAGAAGAAGAAAGAAAGAAATGTTCTACAAAACAACTAGAAAACAAGTAACAATATGGTAGTACAAAATCCTTACCTACCAATAATTACCTTGAATGTAAAGGGCTTAAATTCTCCAAATAAAAGACAAACAGGGTCAATGAATAAAGAAACAAGACCCAACTACATACTGCCAACAAAAAATTCAATTCACCTTTAAGAATATGCATAGACTTAAAGTAATGAGATGCAAAAACATATTGCAAGCAAATGGAAAACAAAAGTAAGTAGGATTAGCTATACTTCTATTAGACAAAATAGACTTCAAGTCAAAAACTATAAAAAGAGATAAATGAGGTCAATATTTACTAATAAAGGGATCAATACAAGAGGATAGAACAATTGAGAATTTATATGTAACCCACACTGGAGTAACTTAATATAGAAAGCAAACATTAATAGATCAAAAGGGAGGTATAGAAAGCAAAACAATAGTAGTAGGGGAATGTTAACACCCAACTTTCAGCAATGGACAGATCATCGAGACAGAAAATAAATGAGGAAACACTGGACATAAACTGAATTTAAGACAAAAATGACTTCACATATGCAAAATATTCCATCCAAAAGCTGCAGAATTCACATTCTTCTCAAATGCATATGGAACATTCTTCAGGATAGCTAATACGTCAGGAAAAAAAGTCTTAATGAATTAAATATATCAAAATCATATGATGTATCTTTTCTGACCATAATGAAATGCAACTAGGAGAAAAGAGAAGGAACTTCAAACACTGTACAAATAGATAGAAATTAAAGAACATGCTCCTAAACAGCCATGAGTAAATTATAAAATTGACAGTGAAAAAAACAAATGCTGGCATGTATGTGGAGAAAGGGGAACTCTAGACATTTTTTATGGGAATGTAAATTGCTACATCAAAAACAGTTGGAGGTTTCTCAAAAAAATAAAAATATAATACTATATGATCCAGCAATCCCACTATCAGGTGTACATCCAAAGGAAATAAAATCAGTATGTTGAAGAGACATCAGCACTCCAATGTATTAATATATTGCAGCACTACACACAATAGCCAAAATATAGAATCAACCTAAATACCAAACATGGATGAATGGATAAAGAAAGTGTGAATAAATAAATAAACACACACACACACACACACACACATATACATACACACATAATGAAATATGTTTCAGCCATGAAAAAGGTCATAAAAAAATAAAATCCCATCATTTGGGACAACATGGATGAATTTAGATGACATTTTCTTAAGCGAAACAAGCCAGGCACAGAAAGACAAATACCACATGATCTCAGTCATATGTGGTATCTTTTTAAAAAAGATCTCATAGACATTAAGAGTATAATGATGATTACAAGAAACTGGAGAGAATAGGAGGGGGGGAGATATGGAGAGGTTGTTTAATGCATACAATGTTACAGATAGGAGGAATACCTACTATGCAATAGAATACAAGAACAGTAGCAAGGTGATTAT
This sequence comes from Papio anubis, assembly GCF_008728515.1. Taxonomy (NCBI): domain Eukaryota; kingdom Metazoa; phylum Chordata; class Mammalia; order Primates; family Cercopithecidae; genus Papio; species Papio anubis. Next base: position 17,911,208 of record NC_044986.1, read on the forward strand.
AGCTAACAATAATGCATTTCAAATAGCTAGAAGAGAGGATTCTGAATGTTCTCACAACAAAGACATTATAAATGTTTAAGGTAATAGATATGTTAATTACCATGATTTGACCATTATACAACATATACCTGTATTAAAACATCACATTGAACCCCATAAAACATGTGCATATTTTGTTTCAATTTAACATAATGATGACAATTTTGTGATGAAATGTATAAATATGCTTATGGAAAAGCTGATGGGTATCTTACTACAGTAAGATTTTTCTGTATTACCAATTGTCTATAATAAATTAATATTATACAATAATGCTATTAAAAACTTTAATTTTATAACATTATCCTTAAAAGCTTAAGGTATTGTTTCACAGAAAATTTACTCTGTGACACCACTAATTAATTCACTCAGGTAAAAACCAAATGTATTGAGTGCCCACCACATGTAAAGACTTAACAGAAGATTTAAAGTAAGAAATGGGTTGCTGTAACAACTTCATGAAATTTCTGGGCATTTGGAAGAATCATTTAAAAAAAAAAGTTTTCACATCTGAATGAGATAGCTAAATTTAGCACTCATATCTAACATCTCCCTCACAGATTAACAGTAAAATAGAAAGTAAAGGTACCAGCAATGGTACGCATTAGGGTGACCTACATGAACAAACCTAGAAGGTATTAATCTACAATACCTCTTGATGATAAAAGAGGTTCCCTGGCAAAATGCCACTTAACCCTCCTTTCTGAATAAGAAAAATTCTGAAAACAAAGGTTACTCATAGGGCAGTCAAGAAGCATATCACTGGTATTCTTTCATCCATCTGGCGGAAAGTGTAAACCAAGGAAGCCTGACATGGTCTATATATGATGCAGAAAGCCAGTATACTTTAGACCTAACTGCAGAAAAAATACCTGGTGAAAAAAGTCTGGTAATTGTCACACCTTATAACTAGTATGGTAGCAATGGCAAAGGAGAAAGTATATTATAGGAAAGGGACCCAGGCATAATGGCTGTATCAAATACCAACAAGAAAATGATATATTAGTAAGCCTATGATTATGTTATATTTCCCACTACCAAAAGAGTGTTAGATCGACAGGAAATGTAAGCTTGTACATAAGAGTCTGTTGAGGTTACATTGTTGCTTGAAAGGTTCTAATATCATCTAATATCTCAGTAGCTATGGAATACGAATAAAACTAAAGAGAAGTCATCCATTCTATTTTCTCTAAATTTTAAAACCACTCCAGATGGCTCCTCATTTATGGACACACAAACAGGAAAAAATCAAAATAAAATACAATGACAACTCAGCATTTGATATGCAAATAAGTACATAGTTTTGAAAAATAGTTGCTCTGCAACAGATGCGCAACATTTAAAAATATCCTTGTGACAATCTTAATAAATTTTAAAAATATACACAGAAATTTAAGACAAAAATTTACCCAAAGCATTTTTTCAATACATATACCACTTTAAAAGAAATGGGAATTATCAGATGCTAGAAATGAAGAAGAGATTCAAAGTAAGAATAGTAAAGCTAAGTTTGAGCTAGCGACCAAATTTTACTATACATGGAATAGACTAATAAGAACTAGGAGGCATGGGTTCCAAAATCCAGCAGACCAAGAAGATATAATTCTTGGCATCCTAAAGGAAGCAAGCTAAACTGAACCATGTTCATAAAGTGATCCTATCAACTGGAGATACTATTTATGAAAAAGGTATTAAAATACTTTACAAGCTCTGCAAAAAGCAGAAAATAATTTTAAGTTGCCTGGGATATGCGTATGAAAGAAAAACATCACTTGTGAGAACTTAAAGGCTATGTCAGGCTTATATGGTAATTTTAAATTCACATCATACATTTGGTGAACAACCCACCAAGTAAAACATTAATATAAACCTGCGCTGCAAACAAAAAAAAACCCCACAGATATTGTAAAAGCAGATGTAAATGGCCCTTGTAGATACATCCACAACCCAGGTCATACAAATATACTACAAGAAAGGAATTGGTAAAACTTTTTTTACATAAAGGACTAGACAGCGTTTTATGCTTTGCAGGCCACCCTCTGTTATAACTATTCCTTTCTGCAACTGTAGTGCAAAAGCAAACAAACATAATACACAAATAACTGGGTAAAGTCGTACTTTGATAAAAGTTTCTTTACATAAATCTGCAGCAGACCAGATTTGGCCTACCAACCTTGGTTTTTCAAACCCTGGCAAGGAAGAGAAAAAAAAATTCTAAATTAAATCTCAAAATAAAAAATTCAAAAACACCATAAAAACCAGGAGATTAAAAAAGAGAGAGAGAGCGAGCTGATTAAAACAAAGAATACACATAAAAGATAAAAATAGGTTGGGCACAGTGGCTCATGCCTGTAATCCTAGCACTTTGGGAGGCCAAGTCCGGCAGATCACGAGGTCAGGAGATTGAGACCATCCTGGCTAACACGGTGAAACACTGTCTCCACTAAAAATACAAAAAATTTAGCCGGGCGTGGTGGCAGGCGCCTGTAGTCCCAGCTACTAGGGAGGTTGAGGCAGGAGAATGGCATGAACCTGGGAGGCGGAGCTTGCAGTGAGCCGAGATCACACCACTGCACTCCAGTCTGGGCAACAGAGCAAGACTCTGTCTCAAAAAAAAAAAAAGATAAAAATATTCAAAAATAATTAAAGATATAAAAAATAAGGGGCTAGGCACAGTGGCTCACGCCTGTAATCCCAGCACTCTGGGAGGCCGAGGTAGGTGGATCACCTGAGGTCAGGAGTTGAAAATCAGCCTGGCCAACACAGCAAAACCCTGTCTCTACTAAAAATACAAAATTAGTCAGGTGTGGTGGCATGCGCCTATAATCCCAGCAGCTACTCAGGAGGCTGAGGGCAGGAGGTGCTTGAACCCAGGAGGGAAGAGGTTGCAGTGAGCTGAGAGGATCGTGCCATTGCGCTCAGGTCAGGGCAACAAGAGTGAAACTTTCTGTCTCAATAAATAAATAAATAAACAAACAAAACAAAATAAAGACAAAGAGGGAGGGAGGGAGGGAGGGAGAGAAGGAAAAATCAGGAAAAAGGCGGCGGCGGCGCGGCAGGCGGCGGCGGCGGCAGCGGCGGCGGCGCGGCGCTCAATCGCGGCGGCGCGGCATCGCGCGCGTCAAACAAAATATCATCGAAACTCCGGAAAGTCAGCGATCGTTTCGTCAGCATCGCAGATCCGTCGACAATGCGATCATCGTCGATCTTTCGGCTCGGCGGCACTTCGGTTCTATGTCGTCTCAACTAATCGGGAGAAGGAGAAGAGAAAAGAAACTAAAAAGTATTTGAAAACACAGTTCTGAAAACTCAAATTTGATGAAAAACATTAACTTACACATGCAAGAAACCTAAAAAACTCTAAATAGGACAAACACAGTAGATTGTATAATCTACAAAAAGACCCATTATAATTAAAATGATGAAAGCAACAACAAGGACAAAATCTTGAAAGAAGAAAGAGAGAAAATCATTTCTCACTTACAAAAAAGCCCAGTAATATTAACAACTGATTTTAAATCAGAAATAATAGAGACCAGTAAGCAGTACAATAATATATACTCAAAAGGACAATGCCAACCAAGAATCCTCTATCAAGCAAAGCTACATTTAAAAAATTAGAGAAATAATGACATTCCTAAATATTAAAACATTAGGAGAATTAGATGCTGGAAGGCTAGCCATACAAGAAATACTAAAGGAGGTTGTTCACAGGAAAGCAAGTGACCCAGATGGTAATTCAACTCCATGCAAAAAGAAAAACAGTAGTGGTAACTATTGTGTAATAATAAAACCAGGAAATGCATATTTATTTTCCTTTTTTCTATTACCTGATATTTTAAAGAATTATTTTTAATATATGTATATAATGGTATTATTTGTCCTATAACCATAAAAATGCAACATCTTTACCAATAAAAGCACAAAATAGGTGAGTCAAGAAAACCTGTGTTGGGCTAAAGATACGATATGATGGTTTGGAGCCACAGGAACAAATAAAGAAAATCAGAAATGGTAAAAAGATTAATATAATAAGAGCTATAAATATATGCTTGCCCTCCTTTCATCATTCAAATTCTTTAAAAGATATAAAATTATATAAAGTAATAATTTTAATAAAGTACTGTTGGGTCCACAACATATATGGATGTAGTAGTAAAAATAAGACAAAAATGAAGAAAAAGAATAGACCTATATGAATAGCATTATTATATCTTACTGGTATTAATATAAATCTGAAAAATATTTTAACAAGTTAAAATGTATATGTTAAACGTTTCTAGGTCTTTCATCTCCTTGGTTAAATTTATTCCTAAGTATTTTAATTATTTGTAGCTACTATAAATGGTATTACCTTCTTGATTTCCTTTTCTCCTAGTCATTGTTCATGTGTAAAAATGCTACTGATTTTTGTGTGTTCATTGGGCATTCTGCAACTTTACCGAATTCATCTGTCAGTACTAACAGTTTCTTGATAGAATCTTTATGCTTTTCTACATATAAGATCATGTAACCTGCAGACAGGTACAATTTGACTCCCTTCTTTCCAATTTAGATCCATTTAATTTCTTGCTTTTGCCTAATTGCTCAGTCTGAAGACTTTCATGACTATGTTAAACAAGAGTGGTGCAAGTGGGCATCCCTGTGTTGTTCCAGTTCTTTAAAAAAAAAGCTTTCGGCTTTCCCTCTTCGGTATTATGATAGCTATGTTCAGACAAGCAAAAACAGGGAATTCATCACCACTAGCCAAGTCCCGAAACAGACACTTCAGGAAGTGAAAGGACAATATTTGCCATTATAAAAACAAATGAAAGTATAAAACTCCCTGATGAAGCAATGACACAAATAAGAAAGAGAAAGGACTCAAGTGCTACCACTACAGAAAACTAAAAAGCCACAATGATAAACAAGAGAGAAAGGAACAAAGGATACATAAAACAACCATAAATCATTAACAAAATGCCATAAATAAGCCCTCACATATCAATAGTAATTTTTAATGTAAATGAATTAAACTTTCCACTTAAAAGACACAGACTTGCTAACCCTCAAGTTTAGAGATCCCAGAAGAAGGAGCAGGCACCCATCTGTGCTGTTCTCCAGTCTCCTTGAGTGATATCTCCAGATGCAGGAGCGAAGCAGATGAATAGGGGCTGAAGTGAACCCCCAGCAAACCACAGCAGTCCTACATAAGAGGGACCTGATCATTGAAAGAAAAACAAACAGAAAGCAACAACAACAAAAAAAGTCCCCACAAAAAACCCTATCCAAGGGTAAACAGCCTCAAAGAAAACAGACAAACTGAAACTCAAACTCAAAACTAGACAAACTTAAGAAGATGAGAAAGAATCAACAACAACAACAACAAAAATGCCAAAAAAGCAAAGGCCAAAGTGCCTATTCTCCTCCGAATGATCACAACATCTCTCCAGCAAGGGCACAGAACTGGACAGACGATGAGATGGACGAATTCACAGAAGTGGGCTTCAGAAGGCAGGTAATAAAAAACTACACTGAGCTAAGGGAAGCTAAGAACCTTGATAAAACATTACAGGAGCTGCTAACTAGGATAACCAGTTTAGAGAGAAACATAAATGATGTGATGGAGCTGAAAAAAACAGCACAAGAACTTCACGAAGCAAACACAAGTTATCAATAGCCAAAGTCACAATGCGAAAGAAAAAATATAAGAGTTTGAAAATCACCTTGCTGAAATAAGGCATGCAGACAAGACTACAGAAAAAAAGAATGAAAAGAAACAAAGCTTCCAAGAAACATGGGACCTTGTAAAGAGACCAAACCTGCAATTGATTGGTGTACCTGAAGTAGACAGGGAGAATGCAAACAAGCTGGAAAACACACTTCAGAATATTATCCAGGAGAATTTCCTCAACCTAGCAAGACAGGCCAATATTCAAATTCAGGAAATACAGAGAACACCACTAAGATACTCCATGAGAAGATCAAGCAAAGACACATAATCATCAGATTCTCTAAGGGTGAAATGAAGGCAAAAATGTTAATGGCAGCCAGACAAAAAGACCAGGTCACCTACAAAGGGAAGCCCAACAGACTAACAGTGGACCTCTCAGCAGAAACTCTACAAGCCAGAGGAGACTAGGGACCAATATTCAGCATTCTTAAAGAAAATAATTTTCAACCCAGAATTTCATATCCAGCCAAACTCCTCTTAATAAGAGGAGAAATAAAATATTTTCCAGACAAGCAAATGCTAAGGAATTTTGTTACCGCCAGGCCTGCCTTGCAAGAGATCCTAAAAGAAGCACTAAATATGGAAAGGAAAAGCCGGTACCAACTACTACTAAAACACACCGAGATATAAAGATCAATGACACTAGGAAGAAACTGCATCAACTAGTGTGCAAAATAACTAGAGAGCATCATGATAACAGGATCAAATTCACATATAACAGTATTAATCTTAAATATAAATGAGCTAAATCCCCCAATTAAAAGACACAGACTTACAAACTGGATAAAGAGTCAAGACCAATCAGTGTGCTATATTCAGGAGACCCATCTCATAGGCAAAGACACACACAGGTTCAAAATAAAGGGATGGAGAAAAATTTACCAAGCAAATGAAAAGTTAAAAAAAAAAAAAAAACAGCAGGGGGTGCAATACTAGTCTCCGACAAACAGACTTTAAACCAACAAAGATCAAAAAAGAAAAAAAAAGCATTACATAATAGTAAACAGAACGATTCAACGAGAGAGTTCAACTATTCTAAATATATATGCACCCAATTACAGGAGCACCCTGATTCATAAAACAAGTTCGTAGAGACCTGTAAAGAGACTTAGACTCCCACACAGTAATAGTGGGACACTTTAACACTCCACTGTCAATATTAGACAGATCGAGACAAAAAATTAAGAAGGATATTCAGGACTTGAACTCAGCTCTGGATCAAGTGGACCTAATAGACATCTACAAAACTCTCCACCCTAAACCAATAGAATATACATTCTTCTCAGTGCCATATGGCACTGATCCTAAAATTGACCACATAATTGGAAGTAAAACACTCCTCAGCAAATGGAAAAGAAGTGAAATCATAAACAGTCTCTCAGACAACAGGGCAATCAAATTAGAACTCAGGATTAAGAAATTCACTCAAAACCACACACTTACATGGAAACTGAACAACCTGCTCCTGAATGACTCTTGGGTAAATAATGAAATTAATGCAGAAAGCAAGAAGTTATTTGAAAACAATGAGAACAAAGAGACAAAATACTAGAATCTCTGGGACACAGCTAAAGGATTGTTCAGAGAGAAATTTATAGCACTAAATACCCACATGAGAAAGCTGGAAAGATCTCAAATTGATACCCTAATATCACAACTAAAAGAACTAAAGAAGCAACAGCAAACAAATCCAAAAGCTAGCAGAAGACAAGAAATAACTGAGATCAGAGCAGAACTAAAAGAGATGGAAACATGAAAAACTCTCCAAAAAAAATCAATGAATCCAGGATAGTTTTTTGAAAAATTAACAAAATAGAATGCTAGCTAGACTAATAAAGAAGGAAAGAAAAAAGCAACAAATATTTTTTAGTAGAGATGGGGTTTCACCGTGTTAGCCAGGATGGTCTCGCAGTGAGCTGAGATCCGGCCACTGCACTCCAGCCTGGGCGACAGAGCCAGACTCCCTCTCAAAAAAATAAAAAAATAAATAAATAAATAAATAAAAAAAGCAACAAATAGACACAATAAAAAAATGATAAAGGGGATATGACCACTGACCCCACAGAAATACAGACTACCATCAGAGAATACTATAAACACACCTATGCAAATAAACTAGAAAACCTAGAAGAAATGGATAAATTCCTGGACACATACACCCTCCCAAGAGTAAACAAGGAAGATGTTGAACCCCTGAAGAGACCAGTAACAGTTCTGAAATTGAGGGAGTAATTAATAGCCTACCAACCAAAAAAAGCCCAGGACCAGACAGATTCACAGCCAAATTCTACCAGAGGTACGAACAGGAGCTGGTACCATTCCTACTGAAACTATTCCATACAACTGAAAGTGACAGACTCTTCTCTAACTAATTTTATGACGCCAGCATCAACCTGATACCAAAACCGGGAAGAGACACAACAAAAAAAGAAAATTCTGGCCGATTTCCCTGATGAACATCAATGTGAAAATCCTCAATAAAATACTGGTAAACTGAATCCAGCAGCACATCAGAAAACTTATCCACCAGAAGCCAACTTCATCCCTGGGATGCAAGGCTAGTTCAACATATATAAATCAATAAACATAACTCCTCACATAAACAGAACCAAAGCCAAAAAGTACATGACTATCTCAATAGATGCAGAAAAGGCCTTTGATAAAATTCAACATCCTTTCATGTTAAAACTCTCACTAAACTAGGTATTGATGGAACATAGCTCAATAATAGGAGCTTCTTATGACAATCCCACAGCCAATATCATATTAAATGGGCAAAAGCTGGAAGCATTTGCTTTGAAAACCAGTATAAGGCAAGAATGCTCTCTCTCACCACCCCTATCCATCATGGTACTGGAAGTTCTGGCAAGGGCTATCAGGCAAGAGAAAGAAATAAAGGGTATTCAAACAGGAAAAGAAGAAGTCAAGTTTCCTCTGTTTGCAGACAACATGATTTTATGTTTAGAAAACCCCATCATCTCAGCCCAAAAACTACTTAAACTGATAATCAACTTCAGCAAAGTCTCAGGATACAAAATCAGTTTGCAAACATCACAAGCATTCCTTTACACCAACAATACACAAGGAGACAGCCAAATCATGAATGAACTCCCATTCACAATTGTTACAAAGAGAATAAAATACCTAGGAATACAGTTAACAAGGGATATGAAGGACGTCTTCAAGGAGAACGACAAAGCACTGCTCAATGAAATAAGATAGGACATAAACAAATGGAAAAACATTCTATCCTCATGGATAGGAAGAATCAACATCGTAAAAATGGCCACACTGCCCAAAGTAATTTATACATTAAATGCTATTCCCATCAACCTACCATTGACATTCTTCACAGAATTAGAAAAAACTACTTTAAATTTCATATGGAATCAAAGACCCCCGTATAGGCAAGATGATCCTAAGCAAAAAGAACAAAGCTAGAGGCATCATGCTACCTGACTTCAAACTATACTACAAGACTACAGTAACCAAAACAGACATAGACCAGTGGAACAGACCAGAGACCTCAGAAATACCACCACACATCTACAACCATCTGATCTTCAACAAACCTGACAAAAACAAGCAATGGGGAAAGGATATCCTACACAATAAATGGTACTGGGAAAACTGGCTTGCCATATGCAGAAAACTGAAACTGGACCCATTCCTCACACCTTGTATAAAAATTAACTCAAGATGGATTAAAGAGTTAAATGTAAAACCCAAAACCATTAAAAAAAAAACCTAGAAGAAAACCTAGACAATAACATTCAGGACACAGGCATGGGCAAAGACTTCATAACGAAAATCCCAAAAGCAGCTGCAACAAAAGTCAAAATTGACAAATAATATCTAATTAAACTAAAGAGCTTCTGCACAGCAAAAGAAACTATCATCAGCATGAACAGGCGACCTACAGAATAGGAGGAAATTTTTGCAATCTACCCATCTGACATAGGTCTAATATCGATAATTTACAAGGAACTTAAACAAATTTACAAGAAGAAAAATGAACAACTCCATAAAAAACTGGCAAAGGATATGAACAGCCACTTCTCAAAAGAAGACATTTACACAGCCAACAAACATATGAATAAAAGCTCAACATCACTGATCATTAGAGAAATGCAAATCAAAACCACAATGAGATTATTAAGAAGTCAAGAAACAATAGATGCTGGCAAGACTGTGGAGAAATAGGCTCGTTTTTACACTGTGATTCCTCAAGGATCTAGAACCAGAAATACCATTTGACCAAGCAGTTCCATTACTGGGTATATACATAAAGGAATATAAATCATTCTACTATAAAGACACATGCACAGGTATGTTTATTATAGAACTACTTGCAATAGCAAAGTCATGGAACCAACCAAAACGCCCATTAATGATAGACTAGATATAGAAAATGTGGTTCATATACACCATGGAATACTGCATAGCCACAAAGTAATGAGATCATGTCCTTTGCAGAGACATGGATGAAGCTGGAAGTCATCATCCTCAGCCAACTAACACAGGAACAGAAAATGAAATACTACATGTTCTAACTCCTAAGTGGGAGTTGAACAATGAGAACACATGGACACAGGGAGGGGAACAACATGACCAGGGCCTGTTGCGGGGTTGTGGGTGAGGGGAGGGAACTCAGAGGATGGCTCAATAGGAGCAGCAAACCACCATGTCGTACATATACCTATGGAACCTGCATGTTCTGCACATGTACCCCAGTACTTAAACTAAATAACAAAATATTTAAAAAGAAATGAAAGCTAATCATGATATTCCATTAATTCATTTAGCCTATCTAATGATTCTAACAGAATACCAGCTGCATAACTGAGATAGATATAGTCTATGGAAAAATTTTTTATCTTTGACATTTTAGTCTCATTTTCATTGTTCTTTTCTCCTAAAGCTAAATTTCCTTTATTATAAGAATGGAAAACTCCTTCTAGGATCCCTTAAGCAGAAACTGAAATTGTTTCCATCACATTATTATTACCTGGACACTGGATAAAGGACCACTCATAGCTCTTTTCTTTGGGGCAAAGATTGGTGTCAAGAACCATCTCATTGTGGTGCATTCCAATAAGCTTCATTGGTCCCCGTGAAGAACCTTCAATGCAATGTCCTCTTCCTGTATTACTAGGATCATTGCACCAGCCACATCCAGGCTGTTCCAAACACTGTCCACAGGTTCTCAATCCAGAACAATTTTGAGCTGCGTGACAGGAACATTGACAAATATGTTAACCTGACTATACATTCAAACAGAATTATAGGCTAATAAAAAAATAAATATGATCATGATAAAAACAATGAAGGGTCATCTATAGTTAATATAAACATTTTTGCAATAATACTTACAAGACAGCAATTACTAAAAGCAAATAAAACATATATCACAAACAAAGAGGAGATAAACAGGCCGCCATAGGAGTGAAAAAAGGTGTGGTTAACCATGACATGGAGAAAAATAAAATCAGTATTGAAGACTCCTGAAAATTTTGGCAGTACTAGAATTTTTGGGGAGCTCATCTAGGGCCCTACAGACCACCTTTATTATTGTCTGTGATATAAAGCCATGTTAGCTGTTCTTGTTTTGCCTCGTAAGAACCTTCAACAAAAGAACTTCCTGTATTCTGCCTGTGGACATCCAGTGTAAGTGATGTCTGCCCATTTCCTGAGATTGCTGGGCTATATTTGGACTACCTGTTACAGATAATGCTCCTCACAAGGGTCCAAGATACTAGTATTTGGCTACTATGTGATGAATAAACTTAATCTCATCCAAAAACCCAAGCTGGGTGGGAACATGAAAACCTGGTACTCTCCTTCAGCCAGGCAACCAGAGCACACATTCTAATTTTCAGGCTATAAAACACTCCATGGCTCATTTGCTGATACTCAACCTTTGTTGTTGTTGGTTTTTTGTCTTTTTGTTTTTTGATTCAGGTATAACCTATGAGACTCAACAAAGCCTATGAATATGGTAATGTTTGTCAAAGATAAGCAGACATTATAGTCAAAACATCACAGTCATAGCCATTGCTATGAAATACTTTAAACTTTGACTTAACAACCAAAGCATCTTACATTAAGCTGAGAGACTTTTCATATTTACATAGTTACTTTTACTATTATTTAGCTAGGAATAGTATATTTTGTCTTGGGGATTATTTATAAATAGAAGATAGTGACAGACATACAAGGCATATGAATGATGTCTTCTGGTCACATGAAAGAAAAAACAATGGAAGAAAAAAATGGTAGATTTCTGGCAGACTCAATTTCATTGTATGTTAATGGCTTAGCTGCCACTCAGTGTTTAATGCTACTGGAAACAAAAACATTCCTAAGAAAAACTACAAACAACAATGGCACAAATTTCTCAGTGAACATCAGGAACTTGATATCGTTGACTGTGCACAGATAATAGGATATTGGATTTAAAAATTTACCAATTATAACATTATTTGTAGTTGTCAATCCTTTGAGGGGTAAGGATCTCATACCTTCATAGGAAGGTAGAGACTAAGTACCATCTCTTGTATTTTCTTAATAAGAAATAAAAAAGGAAGAATACTCTTTGAGTCATTAAATAAAAGTGGCTAATGTTAAATTTGTAGATAAATAATTCATTGACACAGAGTCTTCCTTTAAAATCTTACATTTTTTCAACAGTACACAGTGCTAAATGACACAGTTTTTTAAATCCTTAGATAACTGAACATTTACTATTTACCATATCCCTCCTTAGTTTTGTTGGTTTAAAATACTTATCATATATCTATGGTTAGTTAACCCACAGTATTGCTAACTAGTTTATTCTAATTGTTTTCAAAAGTATATTGGGTTACTATGCTATCAATAGGACACAAGGGAAAATATCTAATTAGTAATATTGGCTTGGCATTCCAATTATTTACTATCATGTAATGATTTGTATCATATATCATCTGAGGAGAAAGTAAATCTTTAGTGAGACTCACCCTTAATAAATCAAATTTTTTAATATTGTTATACAGGTATTTCCTAAGACAGTAAGTTTTATTTTAAAACTATCTTTTTTTAAGAAAGGATCATGATACCTGCTTTAGCAACAGCCAGATTTTACCTGTGGACACCACCTATTGACCTAAAGTCTGAATTGTTCAACCCAGTGAATAAAACACTGGGGAAAGAAAAAATAAATAAATAAAAAAGTCACACCACTGGCAAATGAAATAAGCTTCATGATATCTCTGCCATTCCAACCCCACAGGAGACAGTGAACCTGCTTATAAATGGAGCACATCACTACTACATCCAGCATCTGAGAAAGCCACCATGAAAAGGCCCTCTATAACCAAGGAACTCATACAGAGTCTTCACGACTAAAAGCAACAAGAGCCAAATTAGATTAAAATAAACTACAAACATTAAAGTCACATCCTCAAGGGGAAAAAAAGAAATGAAAAAAGCACAGTTGAATCAAAAATAAATTCAAAAATAATTATAAGGGCCACAGAAGTAAGAAGGGACCAGAAAAATAATTCTGGCAATACGAAAAACTGGGGTTTTATAATATCGCCAAAAGATCAAACTAGCTCTTCAGCATAGATCCAAACCAAGATGAAATCCTTGATTTGCCAGACGAAGAATTCAGAACTACTATGTTACTCAAGAAGATAAAAGAGAAAGGTGAAAACCAACATAAGAAAATTTAAAAAAACAATTCAGGATATAAGTAAAAATATTAACAAAACATTAAAAAAAAAAACTTCTGGAAATGAAAGGCACATTTAGAAAATTGCAAAATCCAAGTGGAAAGTTTTAACAACACTTTGTCTTAGACAAATACTACTCTAAGACAAAGTAGAAGAAATAATTTCAGACCTCATAGACAAAGCTTTTGAATTATACCAATCAAACAAAAATAAAGAAAAAATAATTTTAAAAAGGAACAAAGTATCCAAGAAATACAAGATTAGGTAAAACAGGCAAACCTAAGAATCACTGGTGTTCCTGAGGGAAAAGAAAAAGAAAAACATTTGAAAAACTTATTTGAGGGAATAACTTGAGAAAGACATCCCTGGCCTTCCTAGAGATTTAGACACCCAAATACAAGAAGCTCAAAGAGCTCCTGAGAGATTCAGTGCGCAAATGACATTACCAATGTATATAGTCATCATTCTATCTGAAGTCAACATGAACAAAAGAATTCTAAGAGCACTAAGACAAAAGTATCAGATAATCTATAAAGAAACACCTATCAGACTAATAGTAGATTTCTCAGCAGAAACCTTACAAGCCAGAAGGGATCGAGGTTCTCTATTTACCCTCCCTAAGCAGAATAACTGCCAGCCAATAATTTTGTATCCAGCAAAACTAACTTTCATAAATGAAGGAGAAATAAAGTCTTTTGAGACAAGCAAATGCTAAGGATTTTGTCACTAACAGACCAGCCCTACAACAAAAGCTAAAAGGAGTTCTAAATCTGAAAATGAAAGGTCAATATGCACCAGAATAGAACCTCTTGAAAGTATAAAACTCACAGGGCCTATAAAGTAATAACACAATGAGGAAAACAAAGTAACTAAGTAACAATCAACATGATGACTAGAAATGTACCCCACATCTCAATATTAATGTTACATGTAAATGGTATAAATGCTCCACATAAAAGACATAGATTGATAGAATGGATGAAAAACCACAAACGAAATATCTGCTATCTTCAAGAGACCCATCTAACATTTAAAGATTCTTATAGACTCAGGTAAAGGGGTGGAAAAAGATATTCAATCCAAATGGAAACCGAAAGCAAGCAGGAGTAGCTATTCTTGTATCAGATAAAACAGACTTTAAAGGAACAACAGTAAAGAAAAAAACAAAGAAGTTCATTATATAATGATAAAAGTATCAATGCAACAAGAAGATATTACAATCTAAAATATATATTCATCTAACACTAGAGCTCCCAAAATCATAAAACAATCACTACTAGACCTAAGAAAGAGATAGACAGCAGCACAATAATTGTGGAGGACTTCAACACTTCACTACACAGATCATCAAAGCAGAAAGTCATCAAAGAAACACTGGACTTAAATTACACTCTAGAACAAATGGACCTAACAGATATTAACAGAACATTCTACCCAAGAACTGCAGAATATGCATTCTTCTCATCAGCATATGGAACATTTTCCAAGATAGACCATATGACAGGCAACAAAACAAGTCTCAATAAGTTCTAAAAAATAAAAATCAGCCAGGCATGGTGACTCATGCCTGTAATCCCAGCACTTTGGGAGGCCAAGGCGGGTGGATCATGAGGTCAGGAGTTTGAGACCAGCCTGACAAACATGGTGAAACCTTGCTCTACTAAAAATACAAAAATTAGCCGGGTGTGGTGGCATGTGCCCGTAACTCCAGCTACTCGGGAGGCTGAGGTAGAAAAATTGCTTGAATCCGGGAGGCGGAGGTTGCAGTGAGCCGAGATTGTGCCACGGCACTCCAGCCTGGGCCACAAAGCAAGATTCTGTCTCAAAAACAAACAAACAAAAAAAATCAAAATCATATCAAGTATCTTCTCAGACCATAGCAGAATGAAACTAGAAATCAATTCCAAAAGGAACCTTCAAAGCTATGTAAATACATGGAAATTTAACAATCTGCTCCTGAATGATTTTGGGGTTAACATTAAATCAAGATGGAAAGTTTTAAATTGTGCAAAAAGAACAATAACTGTGATACAAGTTATCTAAACCTTGAATATAGCAAAAGCTGTGCTAAGAGAAAAGTTTATAGCACTAAGTGCCTGCATCAAAAAGTCTGCTAGATCACACACTGACAACCTAATGTCACATCTCAAGGAACTAGAGAAATAAGAACAAAACAA
This sequence comes from Papio anubis, assembly GCF_008728515.1. Lineage (NCBI taxonomy): Eukaryota > Metazoa > Chordata > Mammalia > Primates > Cercopithecidae > Papio > Papio anubis. The sequence goes on from NC_044986.1 coordinate 17,926,852, forward strand.
ACCCAAAGCTAGCAGATTAAATTAAAGGACAAATATCAGACCAGAACTAAATAAAATTGAAACCAAGAAAATACAAAAGACCAATGAAATGAAACGTTGTCTTTTTGAAAAGATAAAATTGATAGACCATTAATTAGATTAACAAATGAGAGGATTCAAATAAGTTTAATTAGAAATGAAAATTGAGACATTACAAACAACATCACAGAAATACAAAATATCATTTGAGACAACTCTGAACACTTCTATGCATACAAGCTAGAATATCTAGTGGAAATGGAAAAATTCCTAGAAACATACAACTCTTCTAACTTAAATCAGGAAGAAATCAAAACCCTGAACAGATCGATAACAAGCAGTGGGACTGAATCAGTAATACAAATTTGCCAGCCAAAAAGTCAAGGGTCGGAGGATTCACAGCCGAATTCTACTAGATATTCAAAGAATTGGTACCAATCCTACTGAAACTGTTGCAAAAGACTGAGAAAGGAAATTTTTCCTAACTCATTCTATGAAGCCAGTATCACCCTGATAGCACAATCAGGGAAGAAAATAAGAAAACCACAGACTAATATCCCTGATGAACATAAATGAAAAAATCCTCAACAAAATACTAGCAAGCTGAATCCAATGGCACATCAAAAAGATAATTCATCATGATTAAGTAGGTTTCATCCCAGGGATGGTTCAACATATGCAAGTCAATAATTATGATTCATCATATAAAATGAATTAAAAACAAAAGTGATATGATAATCTCAAATAATTACAGGAAAAGCACTCATTAAAATCCAGCATATCTTTATAATTAAAAACCCTCAACAAACTAGGCAGAGAAGGAACATACCACACAATAATAAAAGCCATATATGACAAACCCACAGCAAACATCATAGTGAATGGGAAAATGTTGAAAGCATTACCTCCAAGTACTAGAAGAAGATAGGTAGGCCCACTTTCATCACTTCTATTTAACATAGTACTGGAAATCCTACCCAGAGCAATCAGGCAAGAGAAAGAAATAAAGGGCATCCAAATAGGAAACAAGGAAGTCAAACTATCCTTTTTTGCCAATGATATGATTGTATACCTAGAAAACCCTAAAGACTATGATGTGATTTTATACTGAATACCTAGAAAACCCTAAAGACTTTGATATGATCATATACCTAGAAAACCCTAAGGAGTCCTTGTCCAAAAGACTCCTAGATTTGATAAATCAATTCAGTAAAACAATGTACACAAATCAGTAGCACTGCTATACACCAAAAATGACCACCCTGAGAATCAAATCAAGAACTCAACCCCTTTCACAACAAATAAAATATCTAGGAATATACTTAACCAAGGAGGTAAAATATCCCTACAAGGAGAACTACAAAACACTGCTGAAAGAAATCATAGATGACAAAAACAAATAGAAACACATCCCACATTCATGGGTTGGAAGAAATGATATCATGAGAATAATCACACTGCCCAAAATAATCTACAGGTTCAATGCAATTCCAGTCAAATCACCAACATCATTTTTCACAAAATTAGAAAAATAATCCTAAAATTCATATAGAACGAAAAAAGAGCCTAAATAGCCAAACCAATCCTAAGTAAAAATAACAAATCTGGAGGCATCATATTACCTGACTTCAAATTGTATTATAAGACTATGGTAATCAAAAGATACATAGAAAAATGGGGATACACAGAAAAATGGAACACAATAGAGAACCCAGATATAAAGCCAAATACTTACAACCAACTGATTTTTTGGCAAATTATACAAAAACATAAATTGGGGAAAAGATACCTTATTCAATAAATGGTGCTGAGATAACTGGGTCAACACACGTAGAAGAATGAAACTGGATCTATGTCTCTCGCCATATACAAAAATCAACTCAAGATGGATTAAAGATTTAAATCTAACACCTGAAACCATAAAAATTCTGGAAGAAACCTAAGGAAAACTCTTCTGGACACTGGCATAAGCGATTTTGACTACGACCCCAAAATCAAATGCAACAAAAACAAAAATACATAAAAGGAACCTAATTAAACTCAAAAGCTTCTACACAGCAAAATAGATAATTATCCAAGGAAGCAGACAACACACAAGACAGGAGAAAATATTTGCAAACTATGCATCTGACAGAGGACTACTATCCAGAATCTACAAGGAACTCAAACATATCAGCAACAAGAAAACAAATAATCCCATCAAAAAGTAGACAAATGACATGAATAGATACTTGTCGAAAGATGATACACAAATGGCCAACAAAAGTGAAAAATGTTCCACATCACTAATCATCAGGGAAATGTAAATTTAAACCACAATGAGATATCACCTTACCCCAGACAAAATGGCCATTATTAAAGGGTCAAAAAACAATAGATGTTGGCATGGGTACGGTGAAAAGGGAAAGCTTATACACTGCTGGTGGTAATGTAAATTATTACAACCTCTATGAAAAACAGTATGAAGGTTTCCTGAAAAACTAAAAGTAGATCTACCATTCAATCCAGTAATCCTACTGCTGGGTGTCTACCCAAAGGAAAATAAGTCATTATATCAAAAAGATACCTGCATACATGTGTTTATCACAGCACAATTCACAACTGCAAAGATATGGAACCAACCTAAGTGACAATCTAGTGACAAGTGGATAAAGAAAATGTGTTATACGTACACCAGGGAATATTACTGAGCCATTAAAAAGAAGAAAATAATGTCTTTTGCAGCAACTTGGATGGAGCCAACAGCATTGTTCTAAGTGAAATAACTCAAGAATGGAAAAACAAATAGTATGTGTTGTCACTTATAAGTGGGAGCTAAGCTATGGGTTCACAGAGCCATACAGAGTGGTATAATTGACAATGAAGACTCAGAAGAGCAAAGGAGGGAGACGAGGGATAAAAAAAAAAACTATATGTTGGGTACAATGTACACTACTCAGGTGACAGGTGCACTAAAATCTCAGACTTCACCAGTATACAATTCATCCATATAACTAAAAAACAATTGTACCCCTACAGCCACTGAAATTTTAAAAATTAAATTTAATTTAAAAAATAAATAAGACCAGGCGCAGTGGCTCATGACTGTAATCCCAGCACTTAGGGAGATCAAGGCGGACAGATCACGAGGTCAGGAGATCAAGACCATCCTGGCTAACATAGTGAAACCCCGTTTCTACTAAAAATACAAAAAAAATTAACCGGGCGTGGTGGTGGGCTCCTGTAGACCCAGCTACTCAGGAGGCTGAGGCAGGAGAATGGTGTGAACCCAGGAGGTGGAGTTTGCAGTGAGCCGAGATGGCACCACTTCACTGCAGCCTGGGCGACAGAGCGAGACTCCGTTTAAAATAAAATTAAATAAATAAATAAATAAATAGTCCTTATAGGACTAAAATTTCAAAACCAAAAAATAGAAAAGACAATCATTAAAATATCTTAAGGTGCATTATGGACAAATTAAATCTGAACTGTTCTCAATACAACATTCTTATTCATGTTTCCAAACGGCTGGGGAAACCTTAGCTTACATACAGAATCCTGGGTTTTCCGTACTGACAACGAGAAACTATTAATCCTCTAGTTCTGCTTATCTATTAGATTTAGCCTTTAATAATAAGTTCAAAAATGTCAAGTTCAGAGCAACATCATAATTCTCTTGGATTTCATTTCAGATGTAAAGATATTAAATAAGGTAATGTTGATTTTGTTTTTCAAGAGTAGAAAGCAACATGCATTTTAACAGAAAGTTAATTACTATTTAGCAGGGACTCAAAAACTGACATATGCTAATTTTTCTTCTCTTTCTTATAGAAAATAAGATACGAGAAACCTTATGCAGGCTATGCTATTGTTCCTAAAGTTACGTGTGGTATAAGGACTTGTATGAAATATGAGTAATTGGAGCAATCCTTTTTATTTTATTTATTTTTGGCTTTTCAAAAGATCAAGTTGTAAAATATCCAATATGGTTTTTCAAACGGGTAAGAGTATTAAAAAACCAACCTGTAAGAAATTGTCATCAAATTTTAAAAATGATTACCTTCCTTAATTGTGAAAGTGTTTAAAATTGAACACATAAACTTACAAATACTGAAAAAAATATAGATTTGTGAGATAATACCTTATCCTCAAGTTGTGTATTATTCTATTTTACTATATCAATTTAATTGCATTTTCATTTGAATCTTTATACTTTTAGGACTAAATCTCCTACTATTGCTTTAAACATTGCCCTGGAATTCATTTTCACAAGTAGAATATCTGACTATCCAAAATATATCAATTATTAATAACGCCAAATATTAGCAAAGCTTTCCCAGAAACCATTAGTCAAAAATTGTCTTAATATATATTTCCTCTCTTCAATTTGTGAATTTTAAACAATGATATCACAATATTATAACTGAAAAATACTGTAAAATATTGCAAAATCCTATTTGTTTCTCCTTTCCAAAGAAAAATTTCCCTTAATTTCTATTTACCAGTAAACCTCAAATGAACATTGAGGCAACTTCCTGAAGGCAACTAAAAGACCACTTCCAATACAAAGTTTTGTTGATAAGTATAAAAGTATTTTAAAGACTCAAATGTTAAATGAATAGACGTGTGTAGTAGAAAACGATAATGTAAATATATATAATTTATCCTGAAAAGTTAAAAAGTTAAAGTCAACAGCATACTAAAACCATTGCCGAGAAGCTGACACCTACGAAAGAGTAACACTCAGCTACTTTTAAATTGTATTTTGAACAAGAATGTCATTGTACTCCTAGTCCCTATTGTATTTCCTGGCATTTCTTCACTACTCTACAAATGTTTGTTGGTTAAAAACATGGGAAAAATTAAACAATGAAGGAGTTCGTTATTCACAGATAGTGGATCACTGCCAGGTAACTACTACTTCCAGAAATACAAAGTCTCCTTGAGGCAATGTCCAATGCCCTTCTTCCCCACAACGACACACAGGTGTATAATAAAAAATCTGTGGAGGCCGGGCGCAGTTGCTCACACCTGTAATCCCAGCATGTTGGGAGGCCAAGGTGGGCAGATTACTTGAAGTCAGGAGTTCAAGACCACCTGGCCAACATGGTGAAACCCCATCTCTACTAAAAACACTAAAATCATCCAGGCATGGGGGTAGGCGCCTGTAGTCCCAGCTACTCGGGAGGCTGCGGCAGGAGAATTGCTTGAACCCAGGAGGCGGAGATTGCACTGAGCCAAGACTGTGCCACTGCACTCCAGCCTGGGTGACAGAGCAAGACCCTGTCTCTAAAAAACAAAACAAACAAACAAACCCTGTGGAATAGAAATAACTGTTAGAGTAGTCCTGGACATTATCAGCACAAATGATCTATACACAGCTTCCGGAAAGGCGAACTTGACAACAGAACAGAGAACGGAACTACAGAGAAGAAAAAATAGCAAACTAGACTACCTGCTCAAGGAACAAATGGTAGAAGTAGACAATGAAGCCTCTATAATAATCAAGAAAACAAAAGAAGCAAAAGATCAAAAACAAGAGACACAATGACAGACCTGAAGATCTGATGTATGCTTGCCTAGCTGACAATTCCACCAGCAGTATATAGTTATCATTATTTGATTTGTCAGTGGTAGAAATTTAATTCATACCTGTGTTAAAATAGTGAATTATGTTTCACTAACCTTCTCAAAAAAAATCAGTTACAACAATTTTTATATTTGTACTATATAATTACAGTGTTTTCAAAAAACTTATTTCAACTAAATAAAAAGTCCCAAGTAAAGGATTATAAAAGGAAAAATAGCTAAATATTAGCAAACAAAAACACAAAAAATATGAATAGAGTTAAGAGATATTAAGATATATCTAGACGTTCTAGCAACTATTTTAATATTTGCAACAAGAGTAAAGATAAGAAAACATGTATTTTAAGACATTACAGAACATTTTTAGCAGATGAAGAAACAAACCACTCTTCAGATTTAAAGAGCCAATGAGAAAATCTAAAAAATCTAAAAATGATTTTCTTCAATGAAAAACTGCAAAAAAAAATTAATTTTAAAGAACCACATCAATCACTGAAAAACTGAATTAAAACCATGAAAAATTTTAGAATGCCAACAAGAAAGAAAAAAATCTTAAAAGCTCCCAAAGGGGGGATAAAAAAGATGTTCCACAAAGGAATGAAAATGAGATTGGCATTGGCATTCTCATCCACAACACTGAATGCTAAAGAGGTTCCAAGGAAAAAATTACTTAGAATACTACATTTAGCCATTTTATCATTCAAGTGAAAATGAAAAGTATACTTTTAGACATGCAAAGACTCAAAAGTTTATGTCACAAATTTATTTGAAAAAATTTACTAAAGATTGTTTACCAACAGTTAAAATGGTAAAATTTACGTTATGTGTGTTACACCACCAAAAAATTGTGAGAAAACAAAAAAAGTAGAACCAATGAGAAGGAATGGGATGTAAGAAAAACTTGTGAGAACATAAGCTTAATTCTAAATAATTTTTAGAAAGTTGTTAAGAGAGTAAGAGCTTAGACTTTCACAAACCACTTTTTCCCTACTTTTTAGCCTTTTTTACTGTGAAATATAACACATATACAATTACATAAAGAAAAATATAAGATTAATAAATTATTATACACACACACACTGGACCTGCACAAAGCCTAGCAGTGGATCACTGCCTCTCTTGTCTCATTTCCTAATCGGCACCCCTAAACTTCTCCCAGCAACATCCTCTAGCTGACATTTTTGAGAACAAACTTTTGCCTTACTCTATAGTTTTACCACCTAAACACACATTTCTAAACAACATAGTGTAGTTTTGACTATTTTTGAACTTTATACCTAAATGTAGTCAAACAGTATGTAATCTTTCATGCTAGCTTCATTCATTGAACAATAATGTTTGTGGAGAGACAACCATGACTATCGAGGCAGGAGAAGGCGCTCATTGTCTCATTCCCCACAAGTCTTCAACTCTTGTATTCAACTCTCCTGGGCAGCTGGCTCCCAGTTTTGAAATGTTCTGCTGTGCTAAAAAGGCCATTTTATGCCTGAAACCACTACACTGCCACACACTTGATCAGGTACAACACCCCCATTCCTTATCACAATCCCTAAAAAGGGATATCAACAGGGAGCTCAACCCATAATACATCCAACCATGCCCATCCCAGGCATATCTCTCCACTTGATGCCAAGAGCCTGAAGAAACAAATGAACACAACAGCTGCAGCTGGGATTCTAGCCTGCATTGTGTTACTGTTTTGCCTTAGCTCTTCAAGCAACAGTGGTGCCCACTATGGACCAAATACGTATTTGACTGGACCGCTGGGAGTGATGAAAGGCCTAGAAAGTCAGTGGGTCTCTACGTGCATTGCCTCAAGTAGTGGCTACCTCTAAATGGGAAGATGACTCATCTGGGCAAGAAGGACTAATATCAACTGGGTGACCATGTTGCCTAAGGGCCACACACTTATAGGCTTCAACATAGTAGACTTACCACCAACAGGGATCTCAGAATTATGAAGTTACTGTGATAGAAGTTATTAAGAAATTATTTTAGGTAGATAGAGAGAAAAGGGATCCTTGGAAAGTTTTCATTTCTTTTTAAAACACCTCCAAAAGCGTTGCTTGTCTAACAGAAAAGTCCAGGCTCTTAGAGCCAAGCCGCAACCTTTAGTATGCATACGCAAGCCATTAGAAACTGGGTCCACTTAACATGGCGATTCCTACCTTTGTCCTCTTGCCCTTGCCCCACATATCCCCGCGTGTGTAGAACATCATGGTACCCTGCATTTGCATATTAAAAGGCTAGGGTGGGAAGGCCAGTTTTTTTCCCAGGGCTACGTGAATGAATGCCTGGTCAAACCAATCCCCTAAGCCCTATGCAAATCAGACACGGACTCCTCCAGCCTCTACATATACCTGCCTGGTACACACCACACTTGGGGTTTCCTCTTTGAGCTGTGGAGCCCCCATCCCTCTGTCTCTGTAAGGCCGAGCCTCTTCCTTCTGCCTTCTCTTTTCTTTCTTGCCTATTAAACTCTCCGCTCCTTAAAACCACTCCACGTGTGTCTGTGTTGTTTAATCTAATTCAACGTGAGACAAGAGCCCTGGTGTTCCTCCACTCATGGGAGCCATATCATTACTATAATTGCTAACTAGAATGGGTTGCCTCTCAGAGGAAAAACAAGAAAGCTCAAAAGGAAGGAAGGAAGAGTGGACAGGCAGAAAACAAATATTGCTGCTGGGATAGTTGTTTGTATTTTCATCAGTCAGGCTGCCAGTGGCTGCGCCTACGGAGGGACTGCAACAAAGTCAATGATCTAGTAAGAAAGTCCTGAAGATACTTAGGAAGGTTATAGAAACAAGCTGTGTTATGGCCTGCACTCCTAGGAAAACTCCAAGTGACTGTTTCCTGGAGAGAAAGGGACACAGGGAAACCAGTGGACGGATACAAAAACCTAAAATGGACCTTTGACCTTTAAAAGTTTCAAATATGACAAAAGAAGAGAGATGATCATAGTGGAGAACTTAGGACTGTTAGGAGAAAGGAATTAGAATTGCGATAAAGATCCCCTGGAGAGAATTCCTGTGTAGAGATGGAAACTGTTGCTTTCCCTATCTCATTGAATACATTTCAACCACAACATATTCCTGAGTTTAATAGATACACTGGACTGCAAGTGGCTGTTATTTTGTCTCCTTTGACTGAACTGTAACTACAATTTCTTTGGAACCTCGAAAAAACATACCAACATGTTAGATTCACTCATTTCAAATCCTGTTTACTGCAGGTTAAAGTATTGGAAGAAAAAAAAAAATCTAAGGACTTTTGCTCCTATTTTCTTTGTGAGCTTCCTAGACACTCAGATGTTGAGAAGAAGGGAATTGAAAAAGAACCAAAAGAACTTCTCATTTTATTTGTCTGTTTGGACTTTAACAAGTAACTGATATTTTGCTTTGTTCAAATCAAAGCATCCTCAATGGACATAAACTTGGATACCAGCCAGGTGCGGTGGCTCACGCCTGTAATCCCAGCACTTTGGGAGGCCGAGCCGGGCAGATCATGAGGTCAGGAGTTCAAGATCAGCCTGGCCAACAGTGAAACTCCATCTCTAAAGAAAGTACAAAAATTAGCCGGGCATGGTGGCGCATGCCTGTAGACCCAGCTACTTCGGAGGCTAAGGCAAGAGAATCGCTTGAACCAGGGAGGTGGAGGTTGCAGTGAGCTGAAATTGGGCCACTACACTCCAGCCTGGGCCACAGAGCGAGACTCCATCTCAAAAAAAAAAAAAAAAAAAAAAAAAAAAAAACCTGAATACCAACTTTATCTCAGGTGATTCTACAGCTTTCTATGGTGGTAGAATGGTAACTACTGGGCCCCTGAAAAGTATATTATTCCCAAAAAAAGGACATAAAGTCTGGATTAATTACAAGATGGACAGATACCAATAAGTGGGATATGAATGAATGCAACCAACATTGAGAACAGGTCATGAGAGCAGCAGGAATAAACACTACTTTCTACTTTTTTGTTCCAAATCTGAAATTCCAATTAATTCAGCTGAAAAGGTGTATTTTTGATGAGCAGCAGTGTCAAAGAGTGGACTGTGGAAAGATAAACCATATTCTCTGCTATGAAGAAGCTAGCTAAGATCAGTACTTTCTTCTCCCAAGCAGAAAGAGTTTCACATGGTCTCAAGTTCCCACAAGGCTACCATGTGCTACCAGTAGCATTATGCAATTCCCTTGGCACCTATATTCTGTGCCATTTGTGTTTGTAAGCAAAGACACTCTTACCACACAGTATCCAGTATTAAATATTCATTCAGGCAAACCGAATCCAGCAGCACATCAAAAAGCTTATCCACCATGATCAAGTGGGCTTCATCCCTGGGATGCAAGGCTGGTTCAACATGTGCAAATCAATAAACGTAATCCAGCATATAAACAGAACCAAAGCATGTCCACATGATTATCCTTCAATGATGGTAGTGCCTGACAAAACAGCCTCATGATAAAAATTCTCATACCCGCATGATGAATGTACTCAAATAATAAGAGCTATTTATGACAAAACCCACAGCCAATATCAGGCTCTGAATGGGCAAAAATCAGCACCTTTGAAAACTACAAGACAGGATTCTCACCACTCCTATTCAACATAGTGTTGAAGTTCTGGCTAGCAACGGGCAAGAGAAAGAAATCAAGGGTATTCAGTTAATAGGAAAGAAGAAGTCAAATTGTCCCTGTTTAAGATGACATGATTGTATATTTAGAAAACCCCATCATCTCAGCCCAAAATCTCCTTGTTGATAAACAACCCCAGCGGTGGGTCTGAGGATACAAAATCAATGTGCAAAAATCACAAGATTCTTATACACACCAGTACAGACAAACAGAGAGCCAAACGCTAATGGTCTCATCACCAAGCCAAAGAGAATCCTGTTACCTAGGAATCCAACCATAAGGGATGTAAAGGACCTCTTCAAGGAGAACTACAAACCACCTGCCTAAATGAAATAAAAGAGGACACAAACAAATGGAAGGTTCATACCATGCTCTGCGGATAGAAGAATCAATATCGTGAAAATGGCCACTGCCTGCTGTACTTATAGATTCAATGCCATCCTATCAAGCTACCAATGAGTTTCTTCACAGAATTGGAAAAAACTGCTTTTAAAGTTCATGGAACCAAAAAGAGCCCACATTGCCAAGACCCATCCTGTCCAAAGAACAAAGCTGGAGGCATCATGCTACCTGGACTTCAAACTATACTACAAGGCTACAGTAACCAAAAACAAAGGAAAATGCCCAGAGATATAGACCAATGGAACAGAACAGAGTCCTCAGAAATAATACCCACACATCTACAGCCATCTGATCTTTGAAACTTGAGAAAACAAGAAATGGGGAAAGGATTCCCTATTTAATAAATGGTGCTGGGAAATTACAGCCATAAGCAGAAAACTGAAACTGATCCTTTCCTTACCCTTATAATGTAAAATTAATTCAAGATGGATTAGAGACTTAAATGTTAGACCTAATTCATAAAAAACCCTAGAAGAAACCGAAAATACCACCAGGTAGGCATGGATAAGGATCATGTCTAAAAACACCAAAAAAGCAATGACAACAAAAGCCAAAATTGACAAATGGGATCTAATTAAACTAAAGAGCTTCTAATAAAAGCAAAAGAAACTACCACTGAGGAATAGGCAACTCACAGAACGAGAAAATTTTTTGGCAATCTACTCACCTGGACAAAGGGCTAATATCCAGAACCTACAGTGTCTCAAAACAAATTTACAAGAAAAACAAACCACCCCATCAAAAAGTAAGCAAAGGATATGAACAGACATTTGTCAAAAGCAGCATACGGCCACAACCAACAGACACATGAAAACTGCTCGTCATCACTGGCCATCAGAGAAATGCAAATCAAACCACAATGAGATACCCACCTCACACCAGTTAGAATGGCATGCATCATTAAAAGTCAGGAAACAACAGGTGCTGGAGGATGCGGAGAACATCTAACACTTTTATTAATTGTTGTGGATTGTAAACTACTTCAACCATTGTGGAAAAACAGTACATGATTCCTCAAGGATCTAGAACTAGAAATACCATATGACCCAGCCATCCCATTACTGGCATATGCACCAAAGGATTATAAATCATGCTGCTATAAAGACACATGCACATGCATGTTTATTGTGGCACTATTCACAATAGCAAAGACTTGAATCAACCCAAATGTCCATCAGTGACAGACTGGATTAAGAAAATGTGGCACATATACACCATGGAATACTATGCAGCCATAAAAAAGGATGAGTTTGTGTCCTTTGTAGGGACATGGATGCAGCTGGAAACCATCATCTCAGCAAACTGCAGAAGAACAGAAAACCAAACAACTGCATGTTCTCACCTATAGTGGAATTGAACAATGAGATCACTTGGACATGTGGAAAGGAAACATCACACAATCGGGCCTATTATGGGGAGGAGAGGGGAAGGGATGGCATTGGGAGTTATAACTGATGTAAGTGACGAGTTGATGGGTGCTGACGAGTTGATGGGTGCAGCACACCAACATGGCACATGTATACATATGTAACAAACCTGCACATTGCGCACATGTACCCTAGAACTTAAAGTATAATAATAATTTTAAAAAGACACCTAAAAGAAAATAAATAAAATAAATAAATAAATATTCATTCAGGTGCAGCCTTATCCTATAGTACTTAGAAAACATGAGAGACCAGTAAGGGGCAAGATTTGTCTCCTGGAGTACAACTCATAGCAAGTCCAGTACTGCTGACATAACTCTATGTGATGTCAAAACTGTGCATTCTATACTTGCAGCAGATATACCAACATTGATACGATATTCTTGCCCCAAAATGCTTTCCTGAATCTAATCATGAGGGAAAAATTAGACAATCCAAATTGAGAAACCTCCAAAACAACTGGTATAGGTTATTCAAAAATATCAAAGTCATGTAAGGAAAAGACATGGGAACTGTATTAGATTAAAATACACTAAAAAGGCTCACCAAAGCAATCTGTGACGTTTGAGGTGAACACTCTCATGAAGTGTTATGCTGTCTGCAACATACACACAGTTCAGGGAAAAGGGGCTGTACATATGTGGCAATATGTTAATATTTAGGGTAAGATAGTGGAATGCAAAATGATGATATAATAAAAATCAGAGGTTAACAGTACCAGTTGGTTTCAAAAGTAGCTGTAGCAATATTTTTTCTCATTTTCTGAAACTCCTTCAAATATTTAATTCTTCTTTACATCGTAGAATAGTAATTTATGTTGCTGTCAAATGAAAAGTACTCTAGATAAATACTCACGAGAGCAGGTGGCAGTTTGCCACTCTAGACATTGTCCATAGGGAAAAGAGATGATATAGGCATTAGAGTCAACACATCGTTTTGTACTGCTGCACCACATACACTCCATGCCATTGCTTGTACAGTTGGAACATGATGTCCTTAGAGAGCATGGCTTTTTGCATGGCCTCGCATTTTGATTTGGACTAACTGGAATAAATAAACAAATACAATAATTTCATTTTTAACTTCATGTTAACACAATTGTATGGGTTTTCTTTGCTTTGCTGTTCAGAGCATGTTTCAATTAAGCCAACTTTGGCATTATAATATGATCAGGTAAATAAAAACAAAGGTGATATATTAATACTTCTTAAATTTTTTATTAAATTTGAAAATGTACAACTTCTTTGATATTTTTAATTATTTACAAAGTAAAGTTGTATAATTTTAAATATTATAAGTAGTAATGTAACCTATGACCTAGTTTGTATACTAGCAGTGTTTACTTTCCCAGCCACAATGTTTTCCATAACATTCCACATCTTACAAAGTAAATGTCCCATAAGTGAACATGTCTCTGATATAAACAAAGAATAAAAATACAGCTTATCATAAAATATTACACAAGATACAATATTTATCACAGCCTTTAGGACGACTATTATTTTAAAATAATAGGAAATAAATATTGGCAAGGATGCAGAGAAACTGAAACCTTTGTTCACTGCTGGTGGGAATGTATACAGCCTCTGAGAAAAACAGTATGGTGATTCCTCAAAAATTTCAACATAGAATTGCCACATGATTTTGCAATTCTGCTTCTGGCTATATACCCCAAAGAAGTGAAAGCAAGAAGCTGAACAGATGTTCATACACTCACATTCATAGCAGCATTACTCACAAGAGCCAAAAGGTAGAAGCAACCCAAGTATCCACTGATAGATGAAGGGATGAACAAAATGTAGTAGATACATATAATGTAATACTGCTCAACCTTAAAAAGGAAGGAAATTCTCATACATCCTACAACATGGTGAAACACTAAAGACATTATGCTAAGGGAATAAGCCAGTCACATAGGACGTATACTATATGATTCCACCATATGAGGTACCTGAAGTAGTAAATTCATAGAGACAGAAAGTAGAATAGTAGTTGCTAGGGACTGTAGGGGGTGGGGTGGAGGAAACAGAGAGTTATTGTTTAATGGGTACATATTTTTAGTTTTGCAAAATGTAAAAAGTTCTGGAGATAAACGGTGATGATGTTTGTACAACAGTGCGAAAGTACTTAATGCTATTGAATTGGCATTAAAATACATTTAAAATGGTTAAAGTGGTAAGTTTTAAGCATATTTTACCATGATAAAAATATAACATTTAAAAGAAAATAATTTCATATTCCTTTCTCACTTAACAAAAATCCATTTCAGAAGATGTAACAAAAATGTTTCTTTTTACTTGATAACTGAAATAATATGTCTACAAGAGTAAAAGGAGTCCCAATTAAACAAATCTTCCCAAACACTATCATAAGTGGAAGACATTAATGAATTAAGAATAGATTATTGCTATATTGTAAGTAACTACAACCATATATTCATAATCTCACTATTTGAACCAACAGAGATTGCATAAAATAATAATACTATGTTATTTTCACAAGTTAATGCTGAGATCACTAATAGTAAGTGGGGAAGAATGTGTATAAAAATAAAATTTACATAAATATCAGAGAATCAGACTACACCCTAGAAGGAAGGAATGAGAAGATGGGATGGAAACATACTTTTAAAGGAATGCTAATTTACTGGACTACTTACCAACAGGTTTTTCACAGACAAGGCCATTTGCCATAGATGTACAAGGATTAGCTTTTAAGCCTGCCACTGCAGCCCTTTCTAGATATGCACAAAACCCAGAATCATTGGGTTCACCAGGAAGCCACTGTAGTGTTGTGTTTGTAAAAGGAGACATGTCTTCCCATCCCCAGTAGGATATATTGATCTTGCGCAAGCCTACCCAAGGTGATACTTTCTGTAAACAACAGGAAAAGACGCATTCAAAGAAAGTTAGATGTAAAAATATGCCATGTTCCTTAGCAAATGGTTCATTATTATTAAAAATTATATTTGAAGATATATATAAAACTGCCTTTCTAATGAGTTTTAGTACTAAGAATAATTAACAATTATAGCATAGTTTGGAGAATGATGTAGAACAGAACACTGTTTTTAAAACATAGGTTTTATGTTTAGCTACATGATTGGCATCATTTATTTAGCCTTCGCGAACCTCAGTTTCCTCTTCTATAAAATGGAGATATAATTATCTATCTGATAAGGCAGGATTATTTAAAAACTTAACATACTGTTATTGCTGCTGCTGCTTCTATTACTATTACTACTATCAGTGTAATCAGTTGAAAGATTAAGATTCTAAAGATAAATTGCCATTATCTGCACTGTGAAAATAGAAAATAAAATCAACAAACAGTATATAGAGTCTGAGTGAAGTCTTCATAACAAGACTTAGCAAAAAGACTTAGAGAAGAGTAACTGCCTCTCTCTTAGCTTAGACCTCTACATATAAATTTGGGCTTCTATATGATTTTTAGATAAATTAATGTCATATAATTTTATTAATAAAAAACAAAAATAATAAAATATGATGCTTGGGCCTAAAATTTAACTAAAATTGACAAATACCACATAACTATTCTTAATGCTGTAAGTAATATTTCAAAATTAGCTTGAAATAAACATCTTTAGCATATTTATAACCTTAATAATTACTCAATTTTAAAATGTTATTCTTATATTAAAAAGTGATATATTCATGATCCGAATTACTAATCTTTACAAATTTTTTTAGATTATAAACACCTCTATTTTAATATATATATACACACATATTTTCCAAAATACTAAGCTACCAATATTATATTACAATGTGAAATGATTTCAAAACTCCCCATCGTTCTTTTTTTTTTTTTTTTAACATTACAGAGTATCAGGACAGAGAAAAATGTTTCTCCACCTTGCACATTAGCAACACGAAAATAAGATATTTGTATCCAGTATATGTTCTAATTATGATGTGTACATGGTCCTAGAGATCTTAAAAGATAGCCATACACGTAGAAAAGTGTGCAGTGTACAAATACAATAAAGTTCACATAGTAAACACTCGACAAATGTTTCTTGAATAAAATTTAAATATAAATTCTTGTTATGACAATAAATCTCATATTGCCCAAGTACTGTACACATAGTAGGTAATCAATAAATTTTGCTAAACAAAATTCATTAAAGATTGCTATCTTCCATCATCTGCACAGTGCCTGAAACAAAGATGGTACTTAATAAATAATGTTTCTAATTATAAAAATACACATGCTGCTTCACACTGTGATCAGCGTATATTTCATATATTATTCTGAAAAATATTTTGATAAGCAAAAAGCTAAAACATTCTTACAGCTCTTGATAATAACAGCAGGAGTCAATTCAACATAGATATTTCAGATTAACAACTGTGTTTCACATGACAGCAATTCTGCCTATATCCCTGAACTATCTATAGTCAAGACAAGTCATTTAAAATGAAATATTACTCCCTAACTCATCATGATAAAAATCTGAGAGGAAGAGGAGGAAAACAGAAAAACGAAGCTGCTGATAAAACATTTAAAGTAACTATTACTCAGTAAATGACCTGGATAGGCAGTTCATTATCTTATGTAAGATAAATAACTATATCATGAAAATTTCCTGCAGCACACCATAAATCACTGTAACATTTCATTAGCCATTTCCGATAAGTAAATGATCATTTGACCCAAGATATCTCTATAAAGTGAATGAATTTGTCGATCTTTATTTGCCAAAGAAAGGTTGTCTTAAGTTTATATAACTGCAATGACTCAGAATTCATTTTATATAAAGATATGCATAATTGAATGTCACCTTGCAGAAGTCTCCACCTTTAAAATCTTGCTAAAGCTCAGCTTTCTGATAAAGCAAAACATTCTTCATTTACAGGGCATGCTACTTAGCATCACATTCCTTAGCAAATGGAACTTTTGAATGCGTCTAAGTTCATCACGCATTCAAAATAATTATTAGTTCAATCATTATTATTCATAATAATAGGCAAGAAAAAACGAACACTAACATAAGAATCTTGAAATATGCAATCTCAAAAAAGTACATTTCAAGGTTATATTGTAAGAACTAAAAATAATATGTCTTAAGCAAGAAAAAAAGCAACAGAATTATAATATCAAATACCAGTACTTTCTAAATATCAGGAAATTTGAATCTGTCAATAATAAGCTCTGCATAAGTGGTAGGTAGTGAGAACTAATTTTCACATGTTCATTGGTAATAGCCCCTTATTTTTTGTAGTAAAAGAAATAAATTGGCATCACAAGAATATAGACAGATTTTAACTCAAGTTGTTTGTCCCATATGCTAAAGTAAAACTTTACAAATACACCTTGTCACATTCTTCAAAAATATTATAAAACTGATAGGTCTCTCCTACATGCTACCTCATATATCTTATCCTCTAGCCATGAAGCCGGCAGCTCTCAAGACAAGTTGAGAGAAAAGACATAGGCATTTCTCTGGACTCTTTACCAATATTTTCATGTGCTGGCCAACTCTGAATCCTGTAAGACATAGCTAGGGCACTCCTCTAGGAAATTATTCTTAGGTCCACATTACTGGTTAGATGCCTACCCTTTATCTTCATATATCACCCTATGTGCATCTGTCATTGCAATTATCACATTTCAGTATAACTGTGTTTGTTTCTCTCTCCACTAAGCTCTTTGAGAACAGCAATTGTCTTTTGATCTTTGTAATCTCAGAAAGCAGTAGATTGCCAAGTACACTGAAAGTGCTCAATAAATGTACACTAAATGAATAACTACTGGTCTATCCTTCACAGAAAAATAGTTACAGTTCACAGAGAAGTAGTTTTCTGAATCAACTAATATGATTAGTATAGTTTTTCTTTACCCTATTAATGCCAGACAAAAAAAAAAATTGTATAAGGCCAAGAAGTACCGTATTGCAATATCTACTTCAAAATATTTGAATATTTATAAAAGTCAAAGGATAAAACTAATTCATCAGTTTTATTCATGGGGAAGAGGGCTTTGGCTGTACAGACAGAAACTGGGGATAGAAATTAGATTATCCATTACTGATACTCATGAGAAATATACATGCTAATATTAATACATTTCATCACAAAAATTAGGGTTGGCAGTAACAGTGGATTGAGTGTCCATACAAAAATTTCAGGAGTGATGTCAGCATCTTGTCTGACTAGAGACACCTGGTGCTCATCCCTGCCACAGGAGAGGATTGAGACAATGAATAAAGAGCTACGCTTTGACTGGAGTGTCGAAGGGAGAGTGCTGGAGTGCAGTGGGGGAGTAGAGATTCACCTGCAGTGAATGCAAGTCCAGAAAGGCAGTGTGGAGGCACCCAGCCTTTGTCCTGTCTTCTCCACCTGGATTGGATTTGTTCAGGATCAGCAGTGACTTCCTGTTATAGGGAATAGGTAAGCAGATGATCCCCACTAGCCCCCATTGCTACCACAAACACCTACAATCCTTACTACAGAAGAATCCCACAGTCCTTACAAGCTCTGAGCCCAGTTTAGAGAGCTGCCAGGAATTCCCTCAGCTGCACTGCCCTCAATTAAGAATACAAGGTGTGCACTTCTCATTCCCTGCTCAAGCCCTGTGAGCCAAGATGCCGCAGCATGGTGCCATCTTGAGACCAGAGCCACCTCTGGAGTGTACCTTGCTCAAGTGTCCAGTAGCCTCTGCACCTCTCCAGTACTGCAGTTCATTTTCATTCCACCAAGCCCATACAGGTGGCTGAATGCCACAACCCCAGCTGAATGAAGCCTAGGTCCAGGATTGGCTGTGACTCTGGTCCTACACAGCAGGGAAATCAATCCCCAACACTGCACTTTTGAGCCAAAGGAATGGTCTGGCAGTCCCACACAGGACAATGCGGTCCTTGAGCCAGCGGAGCCAGCCAAACCATTGCATGCCCTCCCCCAAGCAGGAGAGGCCCTTGAGCCTCTGTGCAGCTAGTATGCCCCTAGGCTACAGGAGCGGCTACATGCCTGCACTCAGGGCCTGAGAAACAGCCACACTGCAATCTCTCCAGGCAGGCCCTTGGCCTGCCTAACAGCCCTACACTGGCAATCAGGGCCTAGAAACAGTTCCACAGGCTGCCACTGTTGGGCATGCCTCCATGCAATACAAGCAGCCAGAAGTCCACATCCAGCACCTGAGAAACAGCCCTACAGGCCACCCCTGGCAGCCACACCCACAGGCTAGCCAGGAAGCCATATAAGCATATCCTGGGCCTGAGACACCCCCATGAGGCATTCCCAGCAGATATTCCCCCAAGCCAGCCGAGCAGCAATGCACCTACATCCCGGGATTAAGAAATAGCCCTGTGGGTTGTTCCTGGCAAGCAAGCCCCCAGGACAGCCAAGGAGCCTTGAACCTGTCTCCTGGGCCTGAAAAACAGGCCCAAAGGCCATCCCTAGAAAACATGTTTCCAGGCCAACCGAGCAGCTATACACTCATATCTTAAGCTTGAAAAACAATCTCATAGGTTGTTCCTGGCAGGCCAGCCCCCAGGTCAGCCAAGTGACTACATGCCTATGCTCCCAGAGCGAGAGTCCTGTGGCCTCAACCCCAGCAAGCCAGAATGCAAGTTGCCCTACCCACTGTGGGTACTCACATGCCCATGACCTGAGAAACAGCAAGGTGAGCACACTCTCCAACAGAGCCACACCACCACTGCTACAAACTGTCTTTGCTAAGGCTACTAAGACACTTGAAAATGTCACTAGTATGTCACTAGTGTGGACTAGGGCTAAAGAAACTACATGGAGACTACACTACTGCATCTACCTAGAACCAATACCAATACACCCCATTGAACTAATACGCCAAGACACATTCATACTAATAACTCTTTCCATACAAAACCTACTCCATAAAATTGGAAGAATTTTATGTAGGAATTCCTACATAAAATGTAGGAATATATCAAACAAGAAAAAGCAAAAAAAAGGTATCTCCAAAGGAAAACAATATTTCTCCAGTAATAGAACCCAACATAAGTAAACATATGAAATATCAGAAAGAAAATTCAAAATAATCTGAAGGAACTTCAGTGAGATATAGGAGAATACAGATAGACAATTCAACAAAATAAGGAAAACAATTCATAATTTGAATGAAAAATTCAACAACAGAGATATCAGGAAAAAAAGAACAAAATAAATCCTAGATCTGAAGAATTCAATGAATAAAATTTTTAAAATGCAACAGAGAGCTTCAACCACAGACTTGACTAAGCAGAAAAAAATAATTACTCTTTCTTATTTTTAATTAATAGAGATGGGTTCTTGCTATGTTGCCTAGGCTAGCCTCGATCTCCTGGGCTTACAAGCGGTCCTCCTACCTCAGCGTCCCAAGTAGCTGGGACTACAGGTTCACACCACCATGCCCAGCTAGAAGAATTACTGGACTTAAAAGCAAATAACACAGGCAACAAAAATAAAATAGAATATGGAGTGAAGAAGGCCTACATTTATAAGAAACCATTTAGTGAAAACCTATTTGTATTATAGGCACTACAAAAAGAGAACAGAAGGAAACAGGTGTCTAGAAATATTTAATAAATCACTTGAAAACTTCCCAAGTCTTCAGAAAGAAATGGACATCCAGGTGGAGGAAGCTTAAAGAACAACAAATAGATTCAGGCTATACAGGTCCTCTCCAATGTACACAATCCTCAAATCATCAAAAATCAAACACAAAGAAAGAATTCTAAAAGCAGCAAGAGAAAAGCATAAAGTCAGATACAGGAAAATCCCCACTACAGCAATAGTAAATTTCTTAGCAGAAACCATAAAGGCCAAGAGGAATGGAAAGATATATTCAAACTATTGAGAAGAAAAATAAAACTGTCAACCACAAATATTATACCCAGCAAAGCTATCCTTCAGAAATTAAGGAGAAA
Source organism: Papio anubis (assembly GCF_008728515.1). Taxonomy (NCBI): domain Eukaryota; kingdom Metazoa; phylum Chordata; class Mammalia; order Primates; family Cercopithecidae; genus Papio; species Papio anubis. Next base: position 17,947,803 of record NC_044986.1, read on the forward strand.
TAATATCTTTCACAGACAAAATCTAATGAAATTCATCACCAATAGACTAGCCTTACAATAAATGCTCAAAGGAGCCTAACATCTAGAACCGAAATGATGATAACCACCATCATGAACACATACAAAATCATAAAACTCACTGGTAGAGCAAATACACTAAGGAGAAAGAGAAAAGAAATAAAACTGTATCACTACAGAAAGCCATGTAAATACAAAAATAAACAATAAGAGAGGAAGAAAGGAACAAAGAATAGAAAGGATATACAAAGGAAGAAAAGATGTACGAAAATCAGAAAACAACCAACGAATCGACAGGAATATTTTTCACCTTCCAATAATAACCTTGAAAGTTAATAAATTCCTTTACGTAAAAGATATAGACTGTCTGAAGGTATTTTTTTAAAAAATAACTAACAATATGCTGCCTACAAGAAACTTATCTCACCTGTAAAGACACACATAAACTAAAAGTGAAGGGATGAAAAAAGACATTCCATGCAAACAGAAAGCAAAAGTAAGCAGGAGTAGCTACACTTATATCAGACAAAGCAGACTTTAAGTCAAAAGCTGTAAAAGAGATAAAGAAGCATATTATACAATAAGAAAGGGATTAATTCAGTAAGAGACAATAAATTGTAAATATACATGCACCCAACGCTGGAGCACTTAGATATGTAAGGAAAATACTATTAGATATAAAAAGAGAAATATGCCCCAAAACAATAATACTTGGATACTTCAACACCATGCTCTCAGTACTGGACAGATGATCTAGATAGAAAATCAACAAAGAAACATCAGATTTAAACTGCAGCATAAACCAAATGGACCTAACAGACATTTACAGAACATTGTACTGCAGAATACACATACTTTTCATCAGCACGTGGAACATTCTCCAGGAATGACCACATATGGTAGAACACAAAACAAATATCAACAAATTTTTAAAAATCAAAATCATACCAAGTATCTTACATGACCCCAATGGAATAAAAATAGACTTTAATAAAAAGAGGAACACTCAAAACAATATGAATAAATGAAAATTAAACAATATAGCCCTCAATTAACACTGGGTGAAGAAAGAAATTAAGAATGAAATTTAAAAATTACTTGAGACAGCTGAAAATAGAAACACAACATACCAAAGCCTATAGAATATAGCAAAAGCCTTACTAAGAAGGAAGTTTATAGTAATAAATATATACATCAAAAAAAGAGCAATTTCAAATAAACACCCTAATGTTGCATCACAAAGAATTAGCAAAGTAAGAAAAAAACCAAATCCAAAATTAGAAGAAGGAAAAAAATAAAGATCACGGCAATCACGATCTTTATTGAAATGAAATCAGGACTAAAATAACACAGAAGATCAATGACAGAAAATGTCGGTCTTGTTCAAAAAATAAAGAAAACTGATAAACCATTTGCTAGACTAAATAATAAAGAAAGAGAGAAGACCCAAATAAATAAAACCAGAAGTGAAAAAGGAGACATTAAAATAACACAGAAACATAAAGGGTCATTAGAGACCACTATGAACAACTATATTTCAAGAAATTGAAAACTCACAGGAAATGAATAAATTTCTGGACACATGCAACTTAGAAACTGAACCAAAAAGAAACAGAAAAATTGAAAATACCAACAAAATTCATGATTTTGAATGAGTGATGAAAAGTCTCACAATAAAGAAAAGTCCAGGACCAGATGGCGTCACTGCTGAATTCTACCAAACCTTTCAAAAACAATTAAAACCAATTCTTCTCAAATTATTTCAAAGAACTGAAGGAGAGGGGATTTTCTTAACTCATTCTATGAGGTCAGCATAACACTGACACCAAAACCAGACAAGGACATTAAAAAAAAAACCTAGAGGCCAAAATCTCTAATGAACATATGCAACAATGCTCAACAAAATATTAGCAAAATAGCAAAACGAATCCAACAACATCAGAACAATACACACCACGACCCAGAAGAATTTATCCAAGGGCTACAAGGATGATTCAACCTACACAAATTAATGAACATCAAATATCACATCAATAGAAGGACAAAAATCATACGATCATCTCAATAGATGCAGCAAAAGCAATCAACAGAATTCAACATCTCATCAAGATAAAAACTTAAATTAGGTATTTACATAGGAATTACCTAATTTAGGAAGGAAATAAATAAATAAATACCTTTATTTAGGAAGGAATGTACCTGAAAATAATAAAGGCCATATATGACAAACCCACAGCTAACATCATACTGAACAGGAAAAGCTAAAAGCCTTTCTTCTAAGAATTGGAACAAGACAAGGATGCCCATTCTCACCACAATTATTTAACATAGCACTGTAAGTTCATGGCCAGGGCAGTTAGGCAACAGAAGAAATAGAAGACATTCAAATTGAAACAGAAGATGTCAAAGTGTCCCTGTTTATAGATGGCATGATCTTATACAGAGAAAAACTTTAAGACTCTTATACAAGAGCCAGAAAGAAATTATTTAGGCAGATAGTGAGAGTAAGAGACTCCTCAGCAAGCCTTCCCTTTTAACAAAAAGCAGCTCCAAAATCATTATTTTTCTAACAAAGAGCAGCCTGTGAAATTGAGCTGCAGACACAGATAAGAAAGCTGGACGCTTACACGGGTGAATGCCGGCAGCTGTGCCAATAGTTTGTAAAGGCTACCTGGGGGCCAGGCATGTTCATCATGGAGACTCCATCTTCCCTTTTCTTTGTCAACCATGTGTACAGTAAAGGAACAGGCAACATGGCACTGGCGCAGTAGAGAACCCATCTGCATAATAAAAGATTAGGGTAGGGCAGCCAGCTTCTTCACTCACTATGTAAATGGCACATCTGGTCAGATCAATCTTTTGGGCTCTATGTAAATCAGACACCACCTCCTTAAGCTTGTCTATAAAACCCCATGCATTTCACCACAGAACCAGAAGACCCATTCCGGAGCCCCTCTCTCTCTGTATGAGAGAAAGGTTTTCTCTTTCCTTCACCTATTAAACCTCTGCTCTTTTTTGGCTGGGGGATTGCAGTTTCACTCTTGTCCCCCAGGCTGGGGTACAGTGGCGCGACCTTGGCTCACTGTAACCTCCGCCTCCCAGATTCAAGCAATTCTCCTGCCTCAGCCTCTGGAGTGGCTGGCATTACAGGCGCCCGCCACCAGGCCCAGCTAAGAGATGGCGTTTCACCTTGTTGGTCAGGCTGGTCTCAAACTCCTGATCTCAGGTGATCCACCCGCCTCAGCCTCCCAAAGTGCTGGGATTACAGGCGTGAGCCACCATGCCTGGCAACCTCTGCTCTTAATTTCACTCCTTGTGTGTCCCCATCCTTGATTTCCTTGGTGTGAGGCAAACAGCTTAGGGTATTTCCATAGAGGAATGACACCACTTCAACTCTACCAGAAAACCCTTAGTACTACTGATAAAGTAATTCAGCGAAGTTTCAGGATACAAAATCAACACACAAAAATCAGTAGCACTTCTATACACAAACAACAAACTACGTGGAAAATAAATCAAGAAGGTAACACCATTTACAATACTATAAAAAATTAAAATACTTAGAATTAATTTAACCAAGGAGGTAAAAGACCTCTACAAAAAAAAAAAAAAAAAAATACAGAACACTAATTTAAGAAATTGAGGCCGGGCGCTGTGGCTCACGCCTGTAATCCCAACACTTTGGGAGGCCGAGACGGGCTGATCACGAGGTCAGGAGTTCAAGACCATCCTGGCTAACATGGTGAAACCCCGTCTCCACTAAAAACACACAAACAAAAAATTAGCCGGACGTGGTGGCGGGCACCTGTAGTCCCAGCTAGTCAGGAGGCTGAGGCAAGAGAATGGCGTGAGCCCAGGAGGCGGAGCTTGCAGTGAGCTGAGATGGCGCCACTGCACTCCAGCCTGGGCAACAGAGTGAGACTCCATCTCAAAAAAAAAAGAAAAGAAAAGAAAAGAAAAAAAGAAATTGAAGAGGATCCAAACAAATGGAACAACATTCCATGCAAATGGATCAGAAGACTTAATATTGTTAAAACAACCATGCTACTCAAAGCAATCTACAGACTCAATGCACTACCTATAAAATACCAATGACATTGTTCACTGAAATAGGAAAAGCAATCCTAAAATTGTATGGAACAAAAAAGAGCCCTAATAGCCAAAGCAATCCTGAGCAAAATGAACAAAGCTAGAGCTATCAAACTACCAGGCTTCAAAATACACTACTAAGTTGTAGTAAACAAAACAGCATGGTACTGGTATAAAAACAAACACTTACACCAATGGAAGAGAATAGAGAAGCCATAAATAATTCACATAGCTGCAGCCAGCTGATTTTTGACAATTACACCAAGAACATGCATAGGGGAAAAGACAATATCTTCAATAAATGGTGTTAGAAAAACTGAACCTCTATATGCATTAGAATTAAACTAGACCCCCACCTCTTACCCTATACCAAAAAAAAAAAAGAAAAATGGATCAAAGAACTAAATTTAAGGCCCAAAGCAATAAAACTACTAGAAGAAACCATAGGAAAATCTCCAGGAATGGGTTTATGAAAAGATTTTATGAACAAGACTTCAAAAGCACAGGAAACAAAAGCAAAAATAAACAAATGGGATTATATAAAAATAAAAAGCTTCTGCACAGCAAAGGAAACAATCAACACGGTGAAAAGACAACCTACAGAAAGGGAGATTATATGGTTTGGCTGTGTCCCCATCCATATCTCATCTTGAATTACCATCTTGAAGTACACTTGCTACTAAGTTGTAGAAATAAGCGTATGTCCAGATTTTATGCTCTCCACCATTTTGATAGGCTATCTACAATGCTTCTTTAAAGTAAGCTATACCAAGCAAGCATTATTTGTTTCTATATAGCAAGTAATTGGTAACATAGTCATCTCTCTCTATCCATGGAGGATTAGTTCCAGGTCCCTTGTGAATTCTAACATCCATAAATATCACGTCCCTTACATGATATAAAATGGCATAGTATTCCAAGTAACCTATCCATATCCTCCCATATACTTTAAATCATCTCTAGATTATTACTGAATACAACATAAATGCTATTGAATAGCTGTTATGCTGTATTGTTTAGGGACTAATGGCAAGAAAAAAAAGTCTGTGCATGTTCAGTACAGACACAACCATACTTTTTAAAAATATTTTTCATTTGCAGTTGGCTGACTCCATGAATGAGGAACTCATAGATACAGAGGATCGACTATAATTGCTCTGAAAAGTTTTCAAGCAAAAATTCTTTCTGCCACACTATACCAAGTGGAGTTACAATTCTTAAATTATACATACTCTTTAAGTGTATTTATTCATATAAGATGACTCTGGTAAGGTAATACAGTGGTGTGCTCTGCAAAAAGTGATAATTTATAAACCATTATTACCTTATTACTTATACAAAATAAGTCTTCTGTCAATTCACTTGAGAAATCAATTTTACTTTTATTTCCAAAATTAGCAAAATAATGTATTAAAAACAAAAAAAAATCATTTCAAATAATTATGAGATTATCATAGCATATTTCCATAATGTAAAAAAGCAGAAACGTTACCTGTTGTGTATACTTCTGTATTTCATCCAGAACAAATTCTACTTCTTTTGAGGTTGTTAATGAAGCAAGATTTCCACTAAGATTATAGCAATAAAGTTTTGCATTGTCATAGTTTTCTCTACTGGCATTGATTCTAAGACAAGCATCCCCAATATGACTCCATCCTTCTCCACAAAGATGAGCTAGTAAAAAAAATATGTCTCAGTTTTAGATGACCAAAAAGCAAATGTATTTTTCAATCATTTCAGAATACTTCTGTATTTGTTTAAATTATTTTTGAAATAAAACATATTAAATATCTGCATATAATATTTCAAATAAATTTTTTCTAATAGTTTGGTAGAGAATGAAAGCAGAACATCCCAATTTTTTCTTTAAATCTTAAATATGAGATAAATCATGGCTCTATGACATCTGTTAAATGTGTTGACTGCTAGGTTTTCTGTGTAACGTCTGGTATATTGGCATATGGTATTTCAATAAGTAAAATCACTACTATATTTATGTCCCAAGGTCTAGTTTACGTAAGACAAGATTACTTTAATAGAAGAACAACAAGCTTATACCAAAAGCAGTTTCAAAGTTACTCCTATAAGTGAAGCTAATTGACCTCTGAATCTAATTTCCATAGCTCAGGTATATCGTTGTGATATAGGTTGGGTTCTCTGATTCTTTCATAAGTATGGGTAGAGAAGTCTCATTTCACTTATGATTAGTAAAGGAGCTATGATCTTTCCTTACTAATGTTTATTTTTATACAATTATTCATGTACTTCTAAAGATGAAACATATTATTCAGTAATAGTGGTTTATCTATAGAATCCAAATTGAACTTGAAACACTGTTTTCTAAAACACAAGTTTATATAATAAATACATTAATAAGGCTAAACTTTAGCGTGTGCTAATTAACAATAGTGTTTCATTAATATACTGATCTATAAAGTTAGACTACATTTTAGTTTCTATATCACATGAAATGTATTCGCACCTCTGGCCCTGTGTGAAGGACCTTGGATATATTGCTGCAACTCTTATAAAATTGTTTTAAAGCAGCTGTTTTCAAATTTTTGGTCTTTAAGTCTTAAAAATTATTGAGGGTCCCACAGAACTTTTCTTTATGCATGCTATATCTACTGATTTGGAGCATTTTAAAATGAAAAATGGTTTTAAAATTAAAAATGGTAACTTTAACAAATACATGTACTTATTTAAAATAATAATTTTAAACCCCACTATAAATTCACTCTTCAGCTGCTGAGATGTCTTGCTCCCTATGGTATACAAATAGGCCCAAAGGAAATATATCCTCAAATTCTCTTCCTGAGGGAGAGTAGCTGACAATTCAAATTAGACCTCAGCATCAAAAAATAAAGAAGGATTAATGAATGAATAGAGGATGGAGAGGCAGAGAGATCAGGGATAACACAAAGAGAGCAATATGTTAATTGAACAATCTAGAATGTAGGCGTTCGGTGTACTCTCCACAATTATTTCTGTTTTTCAATATTTGAAATATTTCAGAACAAAATGTTGAAGGGGAACATTACAACTTATAGCATATTTTATTTTTATTGTTTTATGTTTTTGTAAATGTCTTTAATATTTGGCATTTGACAGCTATATTCTCATACCTTCTTCTACATTCATTTTATAGGAATAGCATACATCAGATAGCCTTTATAAAACTCCATGGTAAACCCATAACAAATGGAGAATTTTAAAAGCAAATAATGTCTCAGTACTACTAGTCTTCACCAAATAGACCCACTCAAAACCACGTTGGGGACTCCTGTTCGTTCATGGTTGCTGCTCTAAGGATTAAATTGGGTACCATGAATAACTCACAGCAGCTGGAACATAGTAATCCCTCAATAAACTATAATTATCATTTAATAAGACTGTGTACCATTTCCTGGTTTTCAGTTTGAGGCTATATGTGTTTCAATTATTCCAGTCATTTTAAATCCAAAATACCAAAAAAGTTCTCCTTACAATGCAAAAGTTTTCTTAAATTATGTTTTTTTCTCACCTTACTGACTCAAGGAAGAATTTAGATTATTATTGCCTGTCTCCTCATTTATTTTTTAGTGAGAACAAAAATAGTTAATTGACAAATCATTCAAATAAAAACAAATGCATGGGCCTTTGTGGCTAAACTAAATTATATTACCAAACCAAATATTTTTATACTTCAGGCTTTTGTAGTATTGAGCATCAACTTGGCAGTGGGGTTTAAAGGAAGGCAATTAATTTATAATGAGTTTAGTGAGATAAATTCAAATTGCCAAGCTCATATGAGATCAATGTAAAAAAATGCAATACACCAATTGTCATGGAACTGTACAACTGCTCTACAGACTGGGCCCTCTATTTAGAGCATTCACTTCCTTGAGATAAGATGAATGGAAATCAAACGATATATAGCCAGTTGGCTGCTTAGTAAATATGAATTAAGAAAAGGGAATTTGTGTATAATATATTTCATTGTATCTCCAAAATGACAGCCTGGTCAAGTGCAGCCTTTATAACAAAGCAACATTTTTTTCCCAGGGAATGAATAGATGAGTACTACCAAAAGTAACTTTACTGTCATTTTTCCAAACTTCCACTGGCAACTAATTTCCATTCTTATCAAAGTAATATTCCTTTAAATATATACATTCCTTCATTCAAATCTTGTTTTGGTCCAAGACTAACCTTGTCATTTTAAGGAAACTTTGTAAATATTTTCATTGATCTACATTTTCATTTTATAGTTTAATTCTTAGAGAACAACACCACTTTCAACTTCTTAGCATCATCTCACTGTTGCTTCTTAAATCCTGCCTATTGCATTATTAATACTATCTTTCTCAAAATGAGCACACATGCACATCACACTGTTTAAAAGCTTTAAAGGCCAGTATGTAAACAAAATTCAAAGTATGAATGACATTCCAATGCCTCAGTGGTGTGTTTGTTTGCTTGTTTTTGAGACAGAGTCTCACTCTATCACCCAGGTTGGGGTGCAGTGGCGTGATCTCTGCTCACTGCAACCTCCACCTCCTGGGTTCAAGTGATTCTCCTCCCTCAGCCTCCCAAGTAGCTGGAATTACAGGTGCCCACCACCACATCCAGCTAATTTTTGTATTTTTAGTAGAGACAGGGTTTCACCATGATGGCCAAGCTGGTCTTGAACTCCTAACCTCAAGTGATCCACCCACCTCGGCCTCCCAAAGTGCCAGAGTTACAGGTGTGAGCCACCACACCTGGCCTCAATGGTATTTTTAAAGGCAAAATAATTTTGATTTTATTACATGAACTTGTAAGAAAGATTTTCTTTTAGACAAATTCTGTGATGGAGTTTTCCAATATGTTTTAGAATTACATAGGCTCAGAAACTTTTCTTTAAAAAAAAAAAACCCTGGGATTAAGAGAGGCAAAATACTAAACACAAATAAAACACCTAGTTAATAGCTACAACTCTGTCATTTACCAGCCACGTAATTTTGAGCATATCACTTAACCAGCATGGATCTCAGTTTATCTGTATAAGAAGCAGAACTGGTTAAATGCCTGTATTACCTTTCAATTTTCTCATTTTATCTTTTATATTTCAAAGGAAGAGTACTTAGCATCCACTAGCAATGTTAACTGTGAAAACATGAAATTACTTTTAAAAATGAGCTTTGCTGTAGTTTGTAAAATTTGGATTCTCATAAAAGCAGATAGTATTTATTATAAGAAATTTATTTATTATAAAAGTATATTATATATAGGATATGTTATATAAAAACAATTTATATTGTATTATATGTTATAAAATATAATGAACATATAAATGTATGGTTTAAATTTATTAAACATATAAATTATATATTTATATCATTAAAATTACTAGATATATAATTTTAATAAATATACTATGTTACATATCATATAAGTAATATATTTATGTATTTATTTTTAACATATTATATATAATATTTTTAAAACCCTGGGATACAGAGAAGGAAAATATATAATATATAATAAATATGTGCTATATTATTATTTCCTTAAAATATTTTTTATAAATGTTATAATATATAATGAAAATATGCACTGAGTTTGGAAAATAAAGGGCACTTAAATAAAATATGACAAAATGTTAATATTTGTTAAATCTGAATATCAAGTCTGAGTGCTTATTATTATCTACATTTTTAAGATTTTTTTCAATGAAAAGGTATCTAATCAATTCAACAGTATAGTAAACATATGAACACCTTAAAATAATTGGAAGCAAATATGCAATCAAAAAACTTTTCTTGTAGAAACAGTGCTATTAGTACTACAATGTTATAGGTTGATATTTGTTATGACTTTAATTTTAGAAAATGTAGTGTCCTTACGAAATGTACTTTTCTATGTCAGTATTTATCTGTATACCATAAACTCATTCACTAAATTTTGAAATCTTTACCTGGTAAAGCCTGGCATTCTTGCTGTCTCTGATCCCACTGGCAATTCAAGTTTAGTGAACAGCTTTTACAGCTGGTAAGTTTGTTACAAATCTGCTCATTTCTCACATGACATTTGGTGTAGTTCTTGACAGACTAGAAAATTCAAAAAGCATGTTATTTTTCACCTTTGTACAGCAATGATTCTTAAACTTCAGTGTATATTTAAATCCTCTAGTGAACTTTAAACATTTCTAACTCCAAATACAATTCAACTGAATCAGGCTCTCTCTTATTTATTTCATTAGTTTATTAAATTAGATTAAATTTGGCCTAAAGCTGCCTCTATAAGTGGTGAACTACAACCTAATTTAGGATGTAAACAAACTGCACTCTAACTTACAAGCATATTCTTGTAACAGATAGTTGAGTCTCGGCCAATCATAGCAATAGAGGCATATGTTTCAATGGACAAACTGCAAAATAGTCAAATAAGGTATTATAAACACAATGGCAATAGGCAAAGCTAACTACACTGCCTTGTTCAAAGTTATTACAAATTAAAATGGCAATCATATTCACTCCCACTGGAAAACATAGATTGATCCCTTATAAAATGGTTACTGGAAGGCCTATGCTCCTAATAATAGAACTTATGTATCTCTTGCTTTTACAAACTCTGACATGACTTGATATTGCAAGGCTTTAATGTATTTTGCCAAAGTATATTTTCACCAGATAGAAGAAGCCCCCACGAACTGATGACAACCAGACCTTTCATGGTCTACACCCTGGAGATTGGCTCTTTTCAAAAGAGACACCAGAGGAAGACTGCCCTTGAACTCAGCTGCAAGGGACTACACTAAGTTCTTCTCTGCAGCAAAACTTCAGGGCCTTGAGCCTGAGCCTTGGATCCACATTTCTCAATTTAAGAGGACCCGTCCAGCCTCGGGCCAGTACACCCACTGGAAACTTCAAGGCAAAATTGACCAGGGACATTTCTCCTCAGAAACAAATGACATCCCAGACATGAACAGCTTTCCCAAGATGACAGATCAAGACTTCTTTCCTTAGTCACCATGAAACTATGGTTCTTTTCCTCTTTTCTCTGTTTTTATTTTTTATGTATACCCAGGAAGATAACATGCTTATTATGATTTCATAATCAATAGCTTTTGCAGGGAAAGTAACTGAATGTTGGATATGTTATGTTGAACCTAAATCCTTAAATGATCTTAGAGATTCTCTGCTTCACCTTCTAACAAATTTCTCTGATGTTCTAAGAGCAATATCTGGTCCTTTGTATAGGGTTAGGCTTTTAGATTCATACATTAGGTTCTTTGTTTAAATCTAAGAGTAGTCAAAACCTATAATGAGGGATTTGCAGTTACATTATGCCAGAAATTGAATAGGATAACCAAAAGAAAGATAATTCAACAGTTTGTCAAGAAATTTATCACCCTAATCCCTTTAATTGTCAAGATCCTTCAACCATGCAATGATTTCATAATGGAGCCTTGGAGAAATATTACTAGTGCTTCTCTACTGTAGCCCCTAACACACACGGCAAGGAACCATCTGTCATGCCTCTCCAGAGTATATTTTTATCTGTATAGGATTTAACAACCAACCATATATATGAGCAACTCCATGTCTCAATAAGTGGAAAATGTCGATTAGGGATTTTAACAGTAATACTGTTAGAATTGTCATGACTATTTCCAATAGCCAACTGGAAATTGAACATTGGTCCACACCTCTTAATTTACACTAAAGAATAAAGAGGAGTTTGCCAGCAAGTCTAAGTATCCATAAATGGGCATCTTTTGGTAGAATGCTCCTTCCCTGGCTTGGCATAAATGTAACGAGACTACGATTAGAAATCTGTCTCAAACATTAGCTACTATAGCAGAAATGGGCTACAGTTGCCCGTCAAACATCTTTAAATTCTCCTGCTACAGTTGTTTTAGATAACATGATTGCTTTGGCCTATCCGTTGACTGATGAGGGAAGAGTGTGTGCAACAGATAACACCTCCTATTGCCCTTGGAAAATTATGTCTGACATGATAGAAAGTCAGTTTTAAGAAATCAACAAACAAGATGATTGATTAAAACACGTAGATTCCTCTTCTGGCTTGTTGTTGATATATTTGATTTTGACCAGTTTGATTCATGGGAGCACCTACTAAGAAGTATACTTCAGTCTCTTAATATTACCCTCCTGATAGTCATTATAAATAGTCTCCTTAGTATGCCATATCCTCTCGATGCCTTTTTTTTTTTTTTTTGAGACAGAGACTCGCACTGTTGCCCAGGCTCAAGTGAAGTGACGTGATCTCAGCTCACTACAAGCTCCACCTCCCAGGTTCACACCATTCTCCTCCCTCAGCCTCCCAAGCAGCTGGGACTACAGGCGCCCACCACCACGCCCGGCTAATTTTTTGTAATTTTAGTAGAGATGGGGTTTCACCATGTTAGCCAAGACAGTCTCAATCTCCTGACCTTGTGACCCGCCCACCTCGGCCTCCCAAAGTGCTGGGATTACAGGCGTGAGCTACCGCGCCTGGGCCCTCTCAAGTCTTAAATGTTCATATGCAGCCATCTGTTATACATCAGATGGTCTCACTATAGTTAAAATAATAAAAACACAAAGATAATATAAAAAAATCATCCAACTGACTTGACATTGGTAATTGTGAATTCCATATTCAGACCAAACAAGTCCATTATGATGGTGACAGAAAGTAGTATTAGTGCCTAAGGTTTGTGGTCAATTTCTCAAAAATGACAGTTGACCAAAAGGGGAGATTGAATTAAATTTGGCCTGATTTAGTATGTAAACAAACTGCAACCTAATTTATGAGTGTATTCTTATAACAGATAGCTTAGTCTCAGCTAATCACAGCAGCTGAGCTTCAGCCAAACACATGCTGCCAACTGATTAGACTATTTCCATACAAGGCAAATGCCTCATCTCACCATGCCCAAACAGGGCAAATGGTGAGCTGTAGCCAATCAAGATGTTCCTAAATGTCACTTCCTTTTTCTGTCTAAAAATACTTCCTGCCCACATTGATAGCTGGAGGTGTCTGAAGCTCTTCTTTCAAAGTGCTGTTTAATTCATGAATCAGTCTTTGATCAAATAAGCTCTGCTAAATTTATTTTGTCTTAAGTTTTTCTTTTAACAAGTTAAATTACTGTTCTTGGAATTGGAATGAATGTTTATTAAAAAATAAAGTGTGTAAATTACATAATTTGAAACAGGCACCATCTAATGAAAACTTTTTCCAGTGAATTCGAAAACAGTCTTCCAATTCAAAAAATAAAATCATGCACAAAGTCATTTCCATTAATGATGACATGAAATGGTTCTCATCTTAATAAAAGTATCACGCAGACCCTTGGGAATGAGGCAGAAATTAAAAGTAGTAAAAGGTAAAGAGATGCTTTATCAAAATCCAATACAATATAAAAAGATAAATGACTGTCACAATAACTCAAACTAATTTTACTTCCACAGACACTAAATGGTTTTGGTTAATTGAGATTTCTTCTGTATATATCTGTCACATTTCCTTCATTGGTCTTCAAAGAATCTGCAAAAGTTTTATTTTATTTCCAAATCTCCATAATATAATCATATTTCAACTAATCCTGGCATTGAGAAATTAAAAGTTAATTTCGAAGTAAGAAAAAAAATAAGACAATATACAAACTTTGATGGTGGTTCCTCACATATACCCAGGTTCAGATAATTGACATATTATCAATACCTATAATAACACCTACCTCATGAAAATTAGATATTAAAATTTTTATAAGAAAAAAAAATACAAAGTATTTAATGCTAAACACTGAGCGCCCACCTCAATCTTTTTGTTTTGTTTTGACTATAGTTATAAACACCTGAGGCCTTCTCATGTAAGGGAGCTAAATATTTGTTTTCACTCAGTAAAGTTCAGAATTAAAATTAAGTTATACCTATCCCATAGATAAAACTTACTGAAGCAATTTTTAACCACTTACAGACTTTAAATGTCATTCACCAAGTATTTATTTATAAGCCACTTCCTTCATAAAATACATTGCCATCACCTCCATTCCAAAGGTGTTAATTTCTATTAGAGCATATTACATTTACTGTAAACTAACAGATAAAAAGTACCCAGATAAAATTTTTATCTTTATTCATCCTAAAACATTACAGAAGATACATTTTTGTAAATTTCAAATCACTTTATGACTTTTTCAACCACTCCAATTTCATTAGAAACAAACTTTCTTATTGTTATTTTTTCTGATTCATAATTTTTTGCTTTCATACAGTATATAAATATTAGCATTATCCTATATAATCATTACAGTATAGTTCTAAACATTCGATAGCTAATTAAAATAATTAAATTTACATGAATTATCAGATAAATAACCTATAAAAATGACACGAGAATGGCTAACATGTTAGAATAAGAAAAAGAATAATAGTTTTATGTGAATCTTTAGAATAACAATGGTAACAGAGTCTCCATCCAAATAACTCTACTGCTCTTCATTAAGAAAAAACTAAGATCAGAGTGGAACTGAAGGAGAGAGAGACATAAAAAAACCCTTCAAAAAAATCAATGAATCCAGGAGCTGGTTTTTTGAAAAGAGCAACAAAACTGATAGACTACTAGCAAGACTAATAAAGAAGAAAAGAGAGAAGAATCAAATAGATGCAATAAAAAATGATAAAGGGGATATCACCACCGACCCCACAGAAATACAAACTACCATCAGAAAATACTTATAAACACCTCTACGCAAATAAACTAGAAAACCAAGAAGACATGGATAAATTCCTGGACACATACAATCTCTCAAGACTAAACCAGGAAGAAGCTGAATCCCTGAATAGACCAATAACAGGCTCTGAAATTGAGGCAATAATTAATAGCCTACCAACCAAAATAAATGTCCAGGACCAGATGGATTCACAGCCGAATTCCACCAGAGGTACAAAGAGGAGCTGGTACCATTCCTTCTGAAACTATTCCAATCAATAGAAAAAGAGGGAATCCTCCCTAACTCATTTTATGAAGCCAACATCATCCTGATACCAAAGCCTGGCAGAGACACACACACAAAAAAGAGAATTATAGACCAATATTCTGATGAACATCAATGCAAAAATCGTCAATAAAATGCTGGCAAACCGAATCCAGCAGCACATCAAAAAGCTTATCCACCATGATCAAGTGGGATTCATCCCTGGGATGCAAGGCTGGTTCAATATACACAAATCAATGAACGTAATCCAGCATATAAACAGAACCAAAGACAAAAACCACACGATTATCCCAATAGATGCAGAAAAGGCCTTTGACAAAATTCAACAGCCCTTCATAATAAAAACTCACAATAAATTCGGTATTGATGGAACATATCTCAATAAGAGCTATTTATGACAACCCACAGTCAATATCACACTGAATGGGCAAAAACTGGAAGCATTCCCATTGAAAACTGACACAAGACAGGGATGCACTCTCTCACCACTCCTATTCAACATAGTGTTGGAAGTTCTGGCCAGGGCAATCAGGCAAGAGAAAGAAATCAAGGGTATTCATTTAGGAAAAGAGGAAGTCAAATTGTCCCTGTTTGCAGATGACATGATTGCATATTTAGAAAACCCCATCGTCTCAGTCCAAAACCTCCTTAGGCTCATAAGCAACTTCAGCAAAGTCTCAGGATACAAAATCAATGTGCAAAAATCACAAGCATTCCTATACACCAATAACAGACAAACAGAGAGCCAAATCATGAGTGAACTCCCATTCATAATTGCTTCAAAAAGAATAAAATACCTAGGAATCCAACTTACAAGGGATGTGAAGGACCACTTCAAGGAGAACTACAAACCACTGCTCAGTGAAATAAAAGAGGATACAAACAAATGGAAGAACATTCCATGCTCATGGACAGGAAGAATCAATATCCTGAAAATGACCATACTGCCCAAAGTAATTTATAGATTCAATGCCATCCCCATTAAGCTACCAATGGCTTTCGTCATATAATTGGAAAAAACTACTTTAAAGTTCATACGGAACCAAAAAAGAGCCCGCATTGCCAAGACAATCCTAAGCCAAAAGAACAAAGCTGGAGGCATTATGCTACCTGACTTCAAACTATAATACAAGGCTACAGTAACCAAAACAGCATGGTGCTGGTACCAAAACAGAGATATAGACCAATGGAACAGAACAGAGTCCTCAGAAATAATACCATACATTTACAACCATCTGATCTTTGACAAACCTGACAAAAAAAAAGAAATGGGGAAAGGATTCCCTATTTAATAAATGGTGCTGGGAAAACTGGCTAGCCATAAGTAGAAAGCTGAAACTGGATCCCTTCCTTACACCTTATACAAAACTTAATTCACGATGGATTAGAGACTTAAATGTTAGACCTAATACCATAAAAACCCTAGAAAACCTAGGCAATACCATTCAGGACATAGGCATAGGCAAGGACTTCATGTCTAAAACACCAAAAGCAATGGCAACAAAAGTCAAAATTGATAAATGGGATCTAATTAAACTAAAGAGCTTCTACACAGCAAAAGAAACTACCATCAGAGTGAACAGGCAACCTACAGAATGGGAGAAAATATTTGCAATCTACTCATCTGACAAAGGGCTAATATCCAGAACCTACAAAGAACTTAAACAAATTTACAAGAAAAAAACAACCCCATCAAAAAGTGGGCAAAGGATATGAACAGACACTTCTCAAAAGAAGATATTCATGCAGCCAACAGATACATGGAAAAATGCTCATCATCACTAGTCATCACAGAAATGCAAATCAAACCCACAATGAGATACCATCTCACACCAGTTAGAATGGCGATCATTAAAAAGTCAGGAAACAACAGGTGCTGGAGAGAATGTGGAGAAATAGGAACACTTTTACACGGTTGGTGGGACTGTAAACTAGTTCAACCATTGTGGGAGACAGTGTGGCGATTTCTCAAGGATCTAGAACTAAAAATACCATTTGACCCAGCCATCCCATTACTGGGTACATACCCAAAGGATTATAAACCATTCTACTATAAAGACACATGCACTTGTATGTTTATTGCGGCACTATTCACAATAGCAAAGACTTGGAACCAACCCAAAAGTCCATCAATGATAGACTGGATTAAGAAAATGTGGCACACATACACCATGGAATACTATGCAGCCATAAAAAGGATGAGTTCGTGTCCTATGTAGGGACATGGATGCAGCTGGAAACCATCATTCTCAGGACACTATCATAAGGATAGAAAACCAAATACCGCATGTTCTCACTCATAGGTGGGAACTGAACAATAAGAACACATGGACACAGGAAGGGGAACATCACACACCGGGGCCTGTTTTGGGGTGGGGCGGGAGGGATAGCATTAGGAGATATACCTAATGTAAATGATGAGTTAATGGATGCAGCACACCAACATGACACTTGCATACATATGTAACAAATCTGCATGTTGTGCACATGTACCCTAGAACATAAAGTATAACAAAAAAAAGGAAAATTATAGTCATTTATTGATACTAAACAAGTACAAAAAATGAAATTATGTTTCAAGCATACATAGAGCCAAGTTAATCAATGGTAAAAGAAAGCTGTTATTCTGAAACATAGCTGGCATTTCTGGCCTAATGAACCAGACACACATTATGAATAGTAACCACTATTCTACTGATCTTCACTCTAATATACTGAGATGTACATTTTAAATGAAAATATGTGAGAATAAAGCACATTGTTTGACCTATATAAAATAGGATATCAATGCACATAATCTAGACTGAAATCCCAAAGACCTCTCTGTATCCATTAACATTTGGTTTCACTTAATCACAAGACATTCTGATAAAACTGTCTAAAGGACACATGACATCAAATTCTAAATTTCAAGTGAGTACCATCTGCTCTCTTATGCTACCTCACCCAATGCTTTCCTTGTTAACACATCATCATCAAAAATAAAATATAAAGCAAAATGCCACTTTATAAATACTTGATAGCAATTTACATAATACAATTTTTAAGAATATCTGTTTTCACTCAGATATGTTGTATTTTCATATGTAAATGTCTGTCATGGATTCAATGTTTGCATCTCCCAAAATTCGTATTTTGAAACCCAATCCCAATGTGATGTTATTAGGAGGTGCAACTTTTGGGAGGTAATTTAATCATAATGGTGGAGTCCTCATATGTGGGATTAACACCATTATAAAGTGCTGAAGACACAAGAGCTCCCCTTCTACCAGGGGAGGAAGCACTGAAAAGACATCTTCTGTGAATCAGAAAGTAGGCCATCACCAGATACCAAATCTACTAGCACCAAGATCTTGGACTTCCCAGCCTCCAGAATGGTAAAGTATGGCAAAATGATAGACAAAACATAAAGTTGGATCAGGCAAAATTTATTGATATAGGCTAAGCAGACATTATACATTTAATGTTACAGGTTGGAGAGTCAGAAAGGGCTCTTCCTGTTAGTTAGCTAAAACGTAGACCAAAAGGTGGCCTACAGTGAATGATTTGGAAATGCTGGATCTACCTTGGTTTAACATAGAAGACATTTAATGGCTTAGGGAGATTGGAATGTTAGAGTGGATTTGTCCTTTAAGATCTGCTCACCCTCCCTGAGAGGATCTAGAAGACACACCTTTCACCAATATTGAAAGGAATAAACTTGGGAGGGGAGCACTGGCATCCTTGAAGAGCTCCATGACTGCTCTTCTCCATATGCCCTGCCTTGCAGTGGGAAGTGCAGCCACTGAATTGGGAAATAGAAATGCAATAGGAATAATTGGATCTAGGTTGGCAGGGGCCAGGTAGTAGCACTCAACTACCAAAGGCAAGGTGGGTGTGGTTACTATGATGAACAGCAGAGTTAAAGCAGCAATTGGAATAGTCTGACTTGCTCACATCTATGGCATTGGTGAGTTGAGCATGAGGTTGTTCCTAGAAGTAAAATATATAGAAATCCTACTAAATTCCTAATAGATTTCTATAAGCAGAAAAGTTCTAAGTAAAGAAAACTCTAACCTGAATCACAAATACAGAGAGTCAGAGTTCTTCAATTAAGTTCCAAAACTGAGCCAGTTTACAGACCCAAAGGCCTTGAATGAAGGGGATGCTGGGTCCCCTGAAGGAAGGACCTCAACATACTACCAAAAAGGTATATTGTTCATCTTTCTCCTTGCCTTTCTCAAAGGGATTTACAGTGTTTACCAGAGTAACTATGCACTGAGGAAAGGGAAATAATCAGTGTCAGTACTAGATGCTGGTTCTGAACTGACATTAATTCCAGGAGACCCAAAACATCACTGTGGGCCACCCGTCAGAGACTTATGACTGCCAGATGATCAGTGGAGTTCAGGTCCCTCTCACAGTGGGCCCACTGGGTCCGCAACCCATCCTGTGGCTATTTCCCAGTTCCAGAATGCATAATTGGAATAGACATACTCAGCAGCTGAAAGAAAACTCACACTGGTTCCTTGACCTGTGGAGTGAAGACAATTATGGAGGGAAAAGCCAAGAAGAAGCCACTAGAACAGCCTCTATGTAGAAAAATGGTAAGCCAAAAGCAATACTCCATTCCTGGAAGGACTGCAAAGATTAGTGCCACCATAAAGGACTTAAAGGATGCAGGGGTGGTAATTCCCACTATATTCCCATGAAATTTGTCTATTTAGTCTATGTAGAAGACAGATGGATCTTGGAGAGTAACAATGAATTATCATAAGCTTAACCAGGTGGTAATACCAATTGTAATTGCCTTATCAGATGTGGTTTCATTGCTTGGGCAATTAACACATTTCCTGGCAACTGGCAAGTAGCTAAACATCTGACAAATGCTTCTTTCTTGAAACTTGTTAGTAAAAATCACTAGAAGCAGTTTGTTTTCAGCTGGCAATGATAACAATACACCTTCACTGCTCTACCTCAGGAGTATACCAACTCTATGCTCCTATGTAATAATTTAGTTCTCAGGCATTTAACTGCCTTTTCACTCCACAAGACATCACACTGATCCATAATATTGAAAACATCACACAGATTGGACCTAGTGAGTAAGATGTAGCAACTAGTCTAGACTTATTGGCAAGATATTTGTGTGTCAGAGGTTGGGAAACAAATTCATCTGAAATTCAGGGACCTTCTAACTCAGTGAAATTTCTAGGGGTCTAGCAGTATGGGGCATGTCAAGATATCCCTTTCAAAGGTGAATGTTAAGTTGTTGCCTCTGGCCCCTCCTATAACCAACAGAAAAAAGAGGGAGAATGTCTAATAGGCCTCTTTGGATTTTGTAGGTAACACATTCCTCATTGGGGTATGTTACTTTGACCCATTTACCAAGTGATCAAAAAAGCTGCTAATTCCAAATAGATCTCAGAATAAGAGAGGGTTCTGCAGGTCCAGACTACTATGCAAGCTCTGCCAGTTGGGCTACATGATCCTGCAGATGCAATGGTGTCTCAAATATCAGTGGCAGACAGGATGCTCTTTGGAGCCTTTGGCAGGCCTCTATAGGAAAATAACAGTGCAGACTCAGGATTTCGTAGCAAAACATCACCATCCTCTGCAGATAACTATTCTCCTTTAACAGAAACAGCTCTTAGCCTGCTACTGGGCATTAATAGAAACTGAATGTTTAACCATGGGCCACCATGGTGATTTCGGCCCATCATGAACTGGGTGTTATCTGACCCACCAACCCATGAGGTTGGGTGTGCACAGTGGCACTCTATCATCAAATAAAAGTGGTATATACATGACCAGGCTCAAGTAGGCCCTGAAGAAGCAACTAAGTTACATGAAAAAGAGGCCCAAATGCCCATAATCCCCACTTCTGCCACAGTGCCTTCTCTCTCCTAGTCTGCACCTATCACTTCATGAAAAGTTCCCTAGATCACTTGACAGAGGAAGAGAAGACTGGTTTCATTTACAGATGGTTCTGCACAATATGCAGCCTCTACCCAAAAACGGACTGCTGAAGCTCTGCTGCCCCTTCCTGGGACCTCCCTGAAGTACAGTAGTGAAAGGAAATCTTCCCAGTGAGCAAAATCAAGCAGTGCACCTCATTGTTCATTCTGTTTGGAAGAAGAAATGGCCAGATGTGCAACTGTGTACAGATTCATGGGCTGTGGCCAATGGTTTGCCTGTATGGTCAGGAACTTGGAAGGAACATGAATGGAAAATTGGTGACAAAAAAAATAATTTGTGGAAAAGGGATGTGGACAGATCTCGCTGAATGGCAAATAAGTGAAGATACTTGTATCCAGTGTAAATGTTCACCAAAAGGTGACATCAGCAAAAGAGTATTTTAATAATCACATGGATAAGATGACCAGTTCTATGGATACCTTCTTCCCTAGCCACCTGTGTCATCACCCAACATCATGGACAAAGTGGCCATGGTGGCAGGGATGGAGATTATGCATGGGCTCAGCAAAATGGACTTCCATCCACCAGGGCCATGACCTTGTGATCATGGCTATGACCACTGCTGAGTACCCAATATGCCAGTAGCAGAAACCAACACTGAGCTCCTGATATGGCGCCATCCCCCTAGGTAATCAGCCAGCTACCTGGAGGCAGGTTAACAGAGCTTCCATCAGGGAAAGGGAAGCATTTGTTTTTACCGAAACAGACATTTATTCTGGCTACAGATTTGCCTTCCTTGCTCACAATGCTTCTGCCAAAACTCCCATCAGTAAACTTACAGAATTATTTTTCTACTATCTTGGTATTCCACACAGCATTGCTTCTGACCAAGGAACTCACATCACAGCACATGAAGGACAGCAGTGGGCCTGTGCTCACTGGTCTTACCATGTTCCCTATAATCATCAAGCAACTTGTTTCACAAAACAGTGGAATGGGCTTTTGATGATTCAGTTACAGTGCCAGCTAAGTAGTAATACCTTGCAAGGCTGAGAGAAGGGTTCTCCAGAAAGCCATATAAGCTCTGAGTCGGCATCCAGTACATGGTGCTCTTTTTCTCACAGCCAGCATTTATGGGACCAAGAATCAAGGGCTGGAAATGGGAGTGGTACTACTCACTATTGTCCCTAGTAATTCATTAGCAAAACTTTTCTTCCTGTTCTTGTGACCTTACTCTTTGCTGACCTAGATGTCTTAATTCTAGAGGAAGGAATTTTTTTTTCCAGAAAACACAACACTGATACCATAGAATTGGAAATTAAGACTGCCACTTGGCCACTTTAGGTTCCTTACACCTCTAAATCAACAGGAGCAAGAGTGAGAGTGGAGGTGGAGATGCCACACACTTTTAAACGACCAGATCTCAAGTGAACCCAGAGCGAGAGTTCACTTATCAACAAGCGGATGACCCAAGCCATTCATGAGGGATCCACTCCTGTGATCCAAACACCTCCCACCAAGCTCCACCTCCAAGACTGGGGATTACATTTCAACATAAATTTGGACAGGGACAAATATCCAAATTATATTACCCTGTGATTGAGATCAGTGGAAAACTACAGCAATCCAATTCAAGCAGGACTACTAATGAAGAATGACCCTTCAAGAATAAAGGTTTGAGTCACCCTAACAGGTAAAAAACCACAAGCAGGTAAGGTGCTTGCTGAAGGTAAAGGAAATACAGAATGGTTAGGTAAGAATATACATATAATCCAGTCTGTCACTGATGGACACTTGGGTTGGTTCCAAGTCTTTGCTATTGTGAATAGTGCCACAATAAACATACGTATGCATGTGTCTTTATAGCAGCATGATTTATAATCCTTTGTGTATATGCCCAGTAATGGGATGGCTGGGTCAAATGGTATTTCTAGTTCTAGATCCTTGAGGAATCGTTGGGGCCTGTCGTGGGGTGGGGGAAGGCGGGAGGGATAGCATTAGGAGATATACCTAACATAAATGACGAGTTAATGGGTGCAGCACACCAACATAGCACATGTACACATATGTAACAAACCTGCACGTTGTGCACATGTACCCTAGAACTTAAAGTATAATTTTAAAAAAGAATATACGTATAAATACTAGCTACAAACACGCAATCGGTTACAGAAATAAGGACTGTAATTGTATTTCCTCCTCATTTTGCTAAGAATACATCTATGTGTGTGTTTGTGTGTGTGTAATATCTTTGTTTTCATTCCCCTCTTATTCCCTCATCATGTAACATAAGATGCTCATATCAGAATTTAAGCACTGTTGATTTTACATCATAGTATTTAAGTTATAGAATATCAAGGAGAGGAGTAAATATCACTCAAGGACTTTACCTCCTTTTCTGGGAAAGAGATTGATGTGTTTTCCAGTTGTACACAGGATACTTGTATCATGTTAGGTAGAATATGACCTAGTTATTATCTTCATTTGAAAATTAAGTATGGTTTATGTAGCTATGTATAGGTGCCAAGTTGACAAAGGGTAGACTTGCAATGGTTAACTTTATGTGTCAACTTTTCCAAGACATGGGGTGGTCACATATTAGGCTAAGCATTATTTCTGGATATGTCTGTGGGAGTTCTGGATAAGACTAAATTGGTAAGCCAGGTAAAGTAAAATGCTCTGCCTATGGTGGGCATCATCTAATCCACTGAGGGCCTGAAAGAACGAAAAAGTAGAGGGAGGAAGAATTTCCTCTCTCTGCCTTTTCTTGCTCTTGGACTGAGACTTACACCATCTGCACTCCTGGTTCTCAAGCCTCCATACGTGGAGTAGAATTTACATAATCAACTTTCCTGGGTCTTCAGTTTGCAGATGGCAGATCCTGGGACTTTTCAACCTTTATAACCACATGAGTCAATTTCTTATAATAAATCTCATTATGTACATACATATTATATATTTATATATTATATATAAACAAATATATATTTATATATCTACAAACTGTGTATATGTGTATATATATAGACAGATTCTGTTTCTCTGAAGAACTGTAATACAAGTCCCTGATTCCCATGTCTTATTTTATTCAACTCCCACTTCTACTAAAATAACTCCCATTAGATGAATATTAGTGGATATCTTAAAATGTAATTTAAATTTGCAAAACATAACCATGTTATATTAATGTTAAAACTCAAATAAAATTGACGTATATCTTGTTATTAAAACAACTTGTATCACTGGAAAGTACACAACAACAGAATATGTATGAAAACAAAAGGGTTCAATCTAATGAGTCAGTAACTGCAAATTTCCCTCCATTTTAAGTTTTGAATATTAGATTAAAATCATAAAACTTACATATTTTGAATTATTAATTAGTGGAGAAATTTTTTTAATTATACAATCAAATTTTTTACTTAGTTTCAACTCCCTTTTCTTTGCCTTTTAGCTCTGCCTGCTATCTTGAAAAACAAATAGATACTTTCATTAATAAAAATTCCAAAAAATAAAAAATAATACATTATATTCAGTTGGAAATATGTATCCACACTATTTATTTTTACTCAAACTATAGGCCCATAGAAGAATCTTTAGGCTGGGTACAGTGCCTCATGCCTGTAATCCCAGCACTTTGGGAGGCTGAGGTGGGCACATCACTTGAGGCCAGGAGTTCAAGACCAGCCTGGCCAACATGGTGAAACCCCGTCTCTAGTAAAATATAAATTAGCCAGGCATGGTGGTGCTTGCCTATAATCCCAGCTACTCAGGAGGCTGAGGCATAAGAATCACTTGAACCCAGGAGGTGGAGGTGGCAGTGAGCCAAGATCATGCCACTGCATTCCAGCCTGGGTGATGGAGCAAGACTCTGTCTCAAAGAAAAAAAAAACAATCTTTAATCCTACTAAATACTACTTTTTTAAATTTTTCCTTTCAATTTGTTGATATCTTCTACAAAACATAGAATGTTTAGATGCAACCACTTAAAATCTTAATTTTTGCTGCTCTTAATCCATTTTCATCTGCCATAAATATTTTATAAGTTTTTTTTTTAATTCTGCAATATATAGAACAGCTCTCCCACAACAAATAAACAAATCATTATAGGGCTTAAAATGTCAATAGTGCTAAAACTCTATTTTAGATGTAAAAGGCCTTTAAAAAATCTTATAAAAATTATAGAATGTTTAGCAGCATCCCTTGCTTCTACCTATTAGATGACAATAGCAGCTCCACATTTGTGACAACCAAAATGTCTCTGTGAAATGTCCCCTGTGAGACAAAATTGCCTCAACTTGAGAACCACTAATGTATAGACAGTTAAAAGAGAAACTACTACTACCAACAGCTCAGGCTAAACTTACACACAAAGTGTGAAAACAAAGCACTAGACCACACGACCACTAATGCATGTCTGACAGGAATCCACTGGGAATTAGTTCAATACCTACCTATATAATCTTATATTCATTAGGACAGAAGATAATATTTACAGTTATAGTCTTTTTTAATATCAGTTTTTAAAAAATGTTCCCAGTCTCATCCATGAAAAGAAGTAAAGTTGATGGATCCAAAATGGAATCTAAACTGACAAATTTGAACAACAAACCAGTCTAACTTTACAATTTACTAAGAAGTGAATGATTCCCTATATACTTTCTAAATGTCTTAATGTGTAAAGTGCGTTTTTTCTACAGTGCTATTAAATGGTAATCTAATGATCATAAAGCAGCAGTGTGTTATAACTACAGCACCATTTACCCATAAATACTGACCATACTACAGTTGCTATTTGCCGAAATGCATTTCTTGTCATCACACCATTGGCACCCATTTGTATTGGCAGTACAGCTGGCACAATCTGCATATCTGTAACATCTGTCATCAGAAGCAGCTATAACACAAATGGGAAACAATACATCAGCACAAAAAAGAAAATCTTACTCTTCTTAATTTACAATATCTATTTAAGAATCATTAAGAATCACTAAGACATTTTTTAACCAAAGAAATGACCTTCAGTTTCAAAGTAAGTTTTCTAAAGATTAAGACAACATTCGTAGTTCAATTGTGTTTACAGGATTTTCGAGACCTTTTACCCCCATTTTAATTATTCAATATACAAGGATCCTACAGTCACTTTAAATTCACACATTTGGGCCAGGTGCGGTAGCTCATGTCTGCAATCCCAGAACTTTGAAAAGCCAAGGCAGGCAGATCACTTGAGGTCAGGAGTTGAAGACAAGCCTGGCCAGCATCACGAGACCCATCTCCACTAAAAATACAAAAATTAGCCAGGCGTGGTGGCACATGCCTGTAATTCCAGCTACTCGGAAAGCTGAGGCAGCAGAATTGCTTAAACCCAGGAGATGGAGTTTGATCACACCACTGCACTCCAGCTTGGTTGACAGAGTGAGACTCTGTCTCAAAAAATAAAATAAATAAATTCACATATTTTAGAGAAGGTCAAAGGATTTACAGACATTTTACTGAACAAAGGGTATTACTATACACACAAAAGAAAACATCATAACAAATACAGTTTATCATCCTTTTTAAAGATATCAAAAGACATCTGAATTAATACACATTAGTAAAACTTAAAAATACATTTATTAATTATAGCCTCAAAAATGTTTAACAACTCCCATCATTTAAAACACCAAACAATATTTATCCAAATAGTTAATTAGCTAACTGATGAATAATTGACTGGTAACTTTTCATAAGTCTCATTTATTTATTCACCATTCTATAAGAAATATAATACCAGAACATTAGTCATGAAATGCTAGAAAATTTTTTACTTTATGGTGTGGTTTAGCAATAATTCAGGAAAAAAAAAATACCACATGGAAAATAAATTATTTCATTTTATTTCTTTAAATCTAACAGTATATCTTAGAAATGATGTATTGGAAAGT
The DNA here is from genome assembly GCF_008728515.1 of Papio anubis. Lineage (NCBI taxonomy): Eukaryota > Metazoa > Chordata > Mammalia > Primates > Cercopithecidae > Papio > Papio anubis. The sequence goes on from NC_044986.1 coordinate 17,974,701, forward strand.
ATTTTAAAATTATATTGGAAAATTCATATATATGACCATGTCATATATAAAATATTGATATATATATACACTATATATACAGATTTCAAAAATAGAACTAAAAATAGCTAATAAAGATATTAAATTATTAATCACTAGATTCAAACATTAGAACTCCTAATTAGGGTATTATAAATTTTTCATTTCTGTAGCTACTAAAGTAATTCTTATAAGCAGAAGATATTTCTACTTCTGGAGAAGAGAAATTTTGCTGCCAGAGAGAGGAAAAGAAAAAGAAATTTACCTGTTTTAGGAGGGCACTTTGCTCTAACAATATTATTAGTATTCCCAGATTCCCAAGATTCACAGTGATTTTTATTCCAAACACATTTTATCCCTGGACCAGCATTTTTACAAAGTTCTTCATCTCTGAAAGCCTTGCAATTTGGAGGCTTGTATACAAGGATATCATTAAGGAGTACACTAGAAAATCCCCCAAATATATACATGGACCTATTAAAAACAAAACAAGAATCTTAAAGAAACACTGTTAAAAGTCTCTATCTAATGTTATTTATAAAAATAAGCATATATTTAAATATACATTTTATACTATTTTAAGTACTTCTTTAAGATCATATTTCTAGCATACAATATGATATAAAAACACCAGAGGAATTACTATATAATTTCTTGAAGACTTTCCAGACAAAATATGAAATATTCTATAAATCTTAATATATTAAGAAAACACTAAGTCTTCAAAACATGTTTTATTGTTAATACAAGAAAGGAAAAAAAACCAAGGATTATATACAACATCCGTTTGTCAGAAAAATAAGTGTTGTTTTTAATAAGGCAGTAAACAATATTTTTTTAAAAAGATAATAGCTGTACATAGACAAGACACACTTTAGAACTGCTATTTAGAATTATAAATTTTCAATATAGACATAGAATTCTGAAACTAGACACAGAGTTCTTCTTATGGTGTTTCATTCTTTTAAAATAAGAAAACTAAGAGTAAAATAATCAAAAAGATTTTTAAAATTTCAGTCTGGAAAGAGATGCCTAGACAATACTAAATTCTAACCAGTGCCAAAAAAGGTTGAGATGCCCTTAAAATAGCATATTTTTCATGTCAAAAATATTATTAACATAATAAATTGAATCAGTTAAAAAAGGCTTCCAAAATGTATTTTATAATTTAAAAAGGTAAAATAAAAATCAACCAGAGAACCCGAGAGGTTTTATGTTTCACAGTTTTCATTTATTACTGTTTGGACAGCCAATTGATATCAGTTACACAGTTTCATTGTGGTCAAGTCATTCTGTGGCAATAGCGGAGAATTTTTACACATTTAGGATAAGGTAGTAATAAAAATGAGCTTATAAAAAGGTCATTCTGATTTACAAATGTTAAGCTACTAAATGAGCTAGCAGATTGTTACCTGTCACTGGATTCCAAATTACCAAAATTTTGAGACAGAAATACAAAAATTATATTAACTTAAATGGGGAAGGCAATGTAATGACCATCGAGTCCAATTTCTCAATGGATATAAGGATTGTAAGGTCCAGAGAGGTTAAGAGACTTGTCAAATATCACCCATTTCGTAAATGACAGAACTAAAATGAGAATCTAATTTTCTCACTTTCCTTGTTCTCCTTGATAGAAATATGGGGCTAGCCTCTCTATCATTTCAGTTCCGTCTTTTTAAAAGAAGAGTCATTCCTTATCTGATCTCTGGAAAAAGAAAAGAAGGCAGGATGACATAGAAGGGTATCTGATGTTTTATCTCAGCACCTTTCTTTTACCTACTCCTATGTCCCTTAAATATATTAAACAAGAAAGGAAAAAAGATATGATTAACAAATCAAAATGTATTCTATGGTAGAGCAGAGATGCATAAAATCCAATACCACTAAGTACCAATGATAATTTTCAAAAATACCAGAATATGAGGATAGTATGACTGATATCGGTGACCCTCTAAAAATTGGAAATGTGCTTCTTTTACCCATTAATGACTACTGCAGAGTGTCCAAATCTGTTGACGTCTCTATGAAGATTTGGTTTTGGTAGTATTTTCCATTCATCACAAGCTAGAAAAAAGAGAACAGAAAACCAAAAAATGAAATAAAATAATAAACTAAGACAAATAACATAAAAACATCATTGGCCAAATTAAAGATATACTATGCACAAGCAGGAAACCAAAAAAAAAATTCTCACTAATTTTCCATGACCTTCAATTTAGCATAATTACTCAACTAGCACTATTCCTTAAATAAAAATAACTCTTGCCAAGAATTCCCATAAATAATTTTAAGCATATGAGAATAAGAAAATGAAAGGAATGAACGTAGAGGTATTTTATATTGGAAGATAATTTCGAAGACATATCTTTATTAAATATACCAGGTAAAACTTATGAATGTCAGTATAGGGCACGCCTATTTGAAAGTTTAATACTGAATCAAATATTACATGTATGCATACAAAAGTAAATGGCATATATAATGTCCGCTGAAAGAATACCTAAAAATATAATCATCAGGATAAAACATTTAAATCACTTTAATGATTTGATATTTCAAAAGAAAAGCTTTTTTATGTAGAAGGGAATTATTTTAACTGCAAAATTTCTAGATAAAAAATGAAAATCATAAATAATCTATGAACTATATAAAAACTATGGAAAGTGGTTAAGAAAAATGTGTATTTCAATATAAACTCAAAATTGACATATATACTAACATAAATTTGAGATTTAAAATAATTCATCATTCAATGACTAGTAACATTGTCAATACAGTGTTTTAGATTTCACCTTCTTAGAAATGTCATATCTATAAAGACATGCCTTGGTATTTCATAAAAGCATATAGATATAACAAGATATTTTAAAACAAATTAATTTTGTTTAGGTAAAAGCCTTTATGGAACAAGAAAATAATCTTAAGTATAGTTAGTTGTAAAAGTTAAAGTAATGAATTACTTGTTTTCTTATTTAAGTAATTATATCTATAACAATAATAAAATAAATTTGGTTTCAAGTCAATATTTTAATAATGAATATCAAAAAGTTATAAAAACCAAAACTGTAAGTTTAGAAAATGATGTTGAAAGACTGAGAACAATAAAATACATGTTGACTTGTATATGCTAAAGTATACTCCAGGAAACACAAATCTCCCCCGAAAAAGTGTATTCATTTAGTTTGTATAATCTGTCTTTTAAGTCCACAAGGTATATCTGCCTATTAAATACTCTCTAAACAGAGAGCGTAAAGGTACAAAACCTAACCTAACTTTATGTAACAGTGTTTTCCCAATGTGTTGTCCAAAGGAGCACTTTTCACATAATGCCTATTAAGATCCTCAAGAGTCAATGCTCTGAAGATCACATTTTAGAAAATATTATTATAGAGGCCTATGATAAAGAATAACAGACTGCCAATTTTACATGTTAGAGTTTATTTAAGAAATGTACATTATATGTGTGTAGTACTGTTAGGTTGGTGCAAAAGAAATTATATAAAGTATAAATTGTATACTTGTATATATAAAGTATATATAAAAGTTTCAAAGTGTTTTCATCTGCATATCTTAAAATGCTCTTTATAAGAATCCAGTGAAATTGATTAAGCAGGTATTACCCTATGTTAGAAATGAAGAATCAGACCTATGGGAATGTAAATAACTTGTATGAGGTCCATTTGATTAATGGATCATATAGTAATTCTGTGTGTAATTTTTTAAGAAACTGTCGTTCTGTTTTCCATAGTAGCTGGATCATTTTACATTTTTACCAGTAATGCAAAAGGAACAAAAATGTCTCCATGTCCTCGTCAACCCTTGTTATTTTCTGGTTTTTGTATCATAGCCATCCTAATGAGTAAGAATAAGTATACCACTGTGGTTTTGACTCGCATTCCCTAATGATTAGTGATGTTGAGCATCTTTCCATGTGCTTATTGGACATTTGTATATCTTTGGAGAAATGTCAATTACACAGCTCATTTAAATTTATAGATATTAAGTGGTACTGTGCAATCATTGTAACCATGTTAGATTTTTCCATGTTATGACTATATGAAATATTCACCCATTAAACTGTAAATGATTAGCCTTTTTTAAGATTTTTTCCTATTACAGGTCATGTTGGTATATTCACTGTTATATGTATCTTGTGCATATTTTGAAGGTTTCTCCAGATTTCCAAGAGGTATAAGAAAAGACACAACTTCGATTTTACTAGATTTTCCCAGTTTGCTCCCCAAAGTACTTGTGTTGACCCACATTAGCAGTGTACAACAGTTCCTCTTGTTTTATGTTCTCTACAACATGTAGCTCTATCAGACTATAAACTTTTACCAATCTGATAAATGTCTTGATTTTGCATTTTTCCAGTTACTGGTGAGTCAACTGATTTTCACATGTATAGGTTACTTGTTTTAGTCTTCTATGAAATCATTGCTCAAGACTTGCACATTTTTCTATTTGCTTTTTGTCTTTTTCTTAATAATTTAAAGAATTATTGATTAAATACTCTGGATACTAATCCTTTGCTGGCTATATGTATTACCATTTATTCTTCCATGCTACAGCATCTTTTTTTCACTTAGTTTATGAAATCTTGTTTTACAGAAAGTTGGTCTTACTTTTAGGTTACCTAAAGATCTGTGCTTGTTTATTCAGTAAACTGAGATTTTAAAAATAATCTCTAACTTTCTAGTAAAGGTTTTCAGTTGGCTTTTACTATTTTGGTCTTCAATCTTTTTGGAACTTATTTTTGTATACCTGGTAAGCATCAAACTTAATTTTTCCCATATATCATATTTTCCAGATGGAAAATTTCCAAGTATATGTCCATGCACTAATTTTCCCAATTTTTAAACATTTATCTTTGACCCACTAACTTGTGCATCATTTAATTTCTGTACTGTTATAGTTTGCTTTTATTATTTTTAAATATATACATATGTGAAGCTCAAACGTCCAATATTTCTACAAGGCTTATCAAAAAAAAAAAAAATCCACTGCCCCCTATCTTCCCAAAGCATATTCCAGAATCACAGAGGTAAGCTCTTTTAATTCTAAATAAATAGCTAGAAAGAGTTTGTTTTTGTTTTTTTGTATTTTCATCTGTCCTAAACAGCATGCCTCGTTCCCAGTTTCAGATAATATGTCTGACTTCCTTCTTCAGATGGTGAAGCTCTTACATAGACTTACACACACATACTTTCTCTCCCTCCATTCTTTATACCTTTATAATTTTTTAGAGCAATATTCAGTTTCTTAATTGTTTTTTGGAGATGGGGTCTTGCCATATTGCCTAGGCTGGTCTAAATTAATTCCTGGTCTCAAGCAATCCTCCTGCCTCAGCCTCCAGAGTTTCTGAATTACAGGTGCACACCACCGCACTTAGCTAAAGTTCAGTTTTTACTATTTCTGATAGTATATATCTGTGATATTATTTACAGATAAGCCAGGTAGGATAATACATTTTTATTCTTAAATAACTTCAAACTATACTACACGCTACCTGACTTCAAACTATACTACAAGGCTACAGTAACCAAAACAGCATGGTGCTGGTACCAAAACAGAGATATAGACCAATGGAAAAGAAAAGAGGCCTCAGAAATAACACAAAACGTCTACAACCATCTGATCTTTGACAAACCTGACAAAAACAAGAAATGAGGAAAGGATTCCCTATTTAACAAATGGTGCAGGCAAAACTAGTTAGCCATATGTAAAAAGCTGAAACTGGATCCCTTCCTTACACCTTATACAAAAATTGATTCAAGATGGATTAAAGACTTAAATGTTAGACCTAAAACGAAGAAACCCTTGGCAATACCATTCAGGACATAGGCATGGGCAAGGACTTCATGACTAAAACACCAAAGCAATGGCAACAAAAGTCAAAATAGACAAACGGGATCTAATTAAACTAAAGAGCTTCTGCACAGCAAAAGAAACTACCATCAGAGTGAACAGGCAACCTACAGAATGGGAGAAAATTTTTGCAATCTACCCATCTGACAAAGGACTAATATACAGAATTTACAAAGAACTCAAACAAATTTACAAGAAAACAGCAACCCCATCAAAAAGTGGGCAAAGGATATGAACAGACACTTCCCAAAAGAAGACATTTATGCAGCCAACAGACACAAGAAAAAATGCTCATCAACACTGGTCATCAGAGAAATGCAAATCAAAAACACAATGAGATAACATCTCATGCTAGTTAGAATGGCAATCATTAAAAAGTCAGGAAACAACAGATGCTGGAGAGGATGTGGAGAAATAGAAATGCTTTTACACTATTGGTGGGAGTATAAATTAGTTCAACCATTGTGGAAGACAGTGTGGTGATTCCTCAAGGATCTAGAACTAGAATTACCATTTGACCCAGCCATTCCATTACTGGGTATACACCCAAAGGATTAGAAATCATGCTGCTATAAAGACACATGCACACGTATGTTTATTGTGGCATTATTCACAATAGCAAAGACTTGGAAACAACCCAAAAGTCCATCAATGATAGACTGGATTAAGAAAATGTGGCACATATGTACCATGGAATACTATGCAGCCAGAAAAAGGATGAGTTCATGTCCTTTGCAGGGCCATGGATGAAGCTGGAAACCATCATTCTCAGGACACTATCACAAAGACAGAAAACCAAACACTGCATGTTCGCACTCATAGGTGGGAATTGAACAATGAGATCACTTGGACACAGGGCGGGGAACATCACACACCAGGGCCCATTGTTGGGTGGAGGGCTGGGGAAGGGATAGCATTAGGAGAAATACCTAATGTAAATGATGAGGTAATGGGTGCAGCAAACCAATATGGCACATGTATACCTATGCATCAAACTTGCACATTGTGCACATGTACCTAGAACTTAAGGTATAATAATTAAAAAAAAAAAAAACTCCCCTGCCAACCAATGATGATCATGTATAATAGGTGGAAAATAAATTTTTATTCGGTGTTAATCATCTGAAGTTTGGATATTTCTGGTAGACATGGATATATGCTGCCCAGATCATCATTCAAAAAAACAAATTTGTTGTCTGGGTTGCTAGTAGTGCTGTCAGTGAATAGTCAGTTGCAAGCTACCTCACAAACTGCCTGAGGAACACAGGCCCACTTCGCTCAAGGGCACACCCTTCTTAGAATGACCCATATCCAACGACTGATAAATGTGGTGGTAAAAAGGCCTGGCCATTCCAGCCCAACATGGGAGAAGTATGACCAATTATTTTGCCTTCAGTCAATCCTTACAGGGTTGACTGAGGTTATCTGTCCACATCACAACTCAGCTTCTCCCTTTGTCCAATTCTGCTTCATCCCCCTACCTCTTGCAAAGGCATTGATTGTAAGGGTACTCCCAATTAACATCATGAATACTAAACTCTACCTCAGAGTCTGCTTTCCAGAGGACTCAAACTCTGACTTGTTTCAGGAATGGTATAAGAAAGTAAGAAATAAGTTGGAGTTTGAGAGCTGGATCATACATTGCCAGGCTAGCAATGAAAAACTCATCATTGGTGGTAGGTGGAGCACAGACAGCTCTTGGCACAAAGTGGCCATCAAACAACTGCAAAAACTTAAACTAGTGGTAAATTAGGACGGCATACCAATAGAAGGGAATAGTGTAGCAGGAGGAAGTACTAGATGCTTGAAAAACATGAGGAACGGTAACTATTAAGATATTAGAATTGCATGTCTACTGCTTAGCCCCAGTGTGCTCTAAAAAAAGATAATGAAAGGCTGATAAAGCCAGAGGGTCTCCTCAGTACCATATAAAAAGACTGCCAATTATAGAAGATCTGCCAATTAAAGAAGGTCAAGCCCCAGAAGAAAAAGGACTCTGACACACAAAATGGGAGTATCAGAAGTTGATGCTCCTTAAAATCTCCCCAAATTTTGAATTCTCAGATTTTCCTGAATCATCTGACACTGCAGAAATGATCCACCCTATCCTCCTAAAACACAGATAGCACTCTGCCTTTGCTTAAACACCATGTAGAGGTTACTCTCCAGCAAGACCAGTGGCCCAGGTCAGGATCTGCTCACATCTTCAGTACTGGCCAGAGGGCCTATAACTTGGGTTGGGTATCAACATAACTCATCCAGGTACATGTTGGGACTGCTAAGGAAAGAAAGAGAATATACCACCAAAGAATCTGTAAGACCTTCGCCGGTCGCAGTGGCTCACGCCTGTAATCCCAGCACTTTGGGAGGCAGAGGTGGGCGGATCACAAGGTCAAGAGTTCAAGACCAGCCTGGCCAACATAGTGAAACCCCTGTCTCTACTAAAAGTACAAAAAAATTAGCCGGGTGTGGTGGCAGGTGCCTGTAATCCCAGCTACTCAGGAGGCTGAGGCAGGAGAATTGCTTGAACCTAGGAGACGGAGGTTGCAGTGAGCTGAGGTCACACTACTGCACTCCAGCCTGGGTGACAGAGCAAGACTCTTGTCTCAAAAAAAAAACAAAAACAAAACAAAACAAACAAACAAAAAAAACCTAGACAGATAGACAGTACATGTTGGAAGGAGGTGGGAGAGTACAGGTGGTATGAGGTTCAGAGGGGAGCCTGATCAAGCAGGCCAGAACCTTATCATTGGATTAGGGAGAGTTTATTGATTTGAAAGCCTTCTCCCAAGATGCTGGATTTACCTTTCTGACAAGGATGCCACAAGAGGTGATGTTAACTTGCTGTCTGGATGAGTCCTAGAAACATGTAAAACATGAAAAATATACCCCATGCTAAGTAAGGTCAAAATGCCGGAACTGCCATAGCAAACAGTAAAGGCAGTGATTAAAAGTCTAAAAATGTGCACATGCTGAAACCAATATACATTGTAATGCCAGAAAACCCACCAGGCCATTTTATCTACGGAAAGGGCCAGATGATATGACAATTACCAAAGCCATGAAGAATATGATGGTGGGAGAGACACTAAGTAGCATCACTAAGAATTTCGTGGGTCTCCTCCATAGACCAAAGCTGATGGTAAGAGAAACTGTAACAGAACTGAGCCCAATGATGGGAAACAACAGGACAACAGAGGCCAGCTGGTAACACTGAAGTAACCGAAGCCAGTGCAAGTAGAGGGCAATTATTGTAATGAGCAGCAAGGTCAAAAGTGTCAATCAAGGGAATTAACTTATAAAGAATTATAGAGATATTTAACAGAACATAGTATCCCTAGAGGCAAAACAGATAGTCAACAAGGGTATTCCCAACTTACATTATCAAAAGAAAACAAGGGCCGGGCGCGGTGGCTCAAGCCTGTAATCCCAGCACTTTGGGAGGCCGAGACGGGCAGATCACGAGGTCAGAAGATCGAGACCATCCTGGCTAACACGGTGAAACCCCGTCTCTACTAAAAAATACAAAAAACTAGCCGGGCGAGGTGGCGGGCGCCTGTAGTCCCAGCTACTGGAGAGGCTGAGGCAGGAGAATGGCGTAAACCCGGGAGGCGGGGCTTGCAGTGAGCTGAGATCCGGCCACTGCACTCCAGCAGCGGCGACAGTCTCAAAAAAAAAAAAAGAAAGAAAACAAGGATGGATGATCAGGAGGCTAATTGTAGATGCTGCAATTAAAAAGTCACAATGCATTGCTCAATTTCTGGACATGAGCCATTTTGGAAATCCAGAGATGATAAATTTTAAATTCTGGGGTGCAGGAAGAAGGACTCTGAAATACCACAGCAAGTGTATGTGTTATTAATTTCCCCAGCTATTCCTCAAAAACATCCATAATAATCTTTTTGGTTAAACTGTAGTCTAGAAAGAAAGGCATCACAAACATTTCAAGTACTATTGAACACAGAGTCTGAGTTGACACTGACACCTGCAGATACAAAGTATCATTATTTCCTCTTTTTATAGTAAGGATATATGGGGATGAGGAAACAAAAGGAATCCTGGACAAGGTCCAGCTCAAAATGGGTCCACTGGGTCAGAGACTCACCCAGTGATCATGTCTTCAGTCGCTGGATATAGAATTGGAATAAACAGACTTAGTAAATGGCACAACACCTACCATATTTGGTCCTTCGTTATCACAGTGGAGGCCTCTGGGAGCTTTTATGCCCTGGGTAACACAATAAATTTTAAAATACTATCACATTCCAGAGAGAGTGGATAGAAGCAATTAGTATCACCCTTAAGAATCGAAATAATGCCAGGATAATGGACCCCATCAAATCTCCATCTAAATCATCAGTTTGGCCCCTGCAAACTAAACAAAGCTTAAAGGATAGCAGTCACCTACCACCAAGTAGAACTAAAATTGCAGGTGTTATGCAAGATGTATATGTTTTATTAGAGCAAATTAACATGGCCATGGAGTTGGCAAATGTGTTCTTTGCTAACTTTCAAAAAAGAGGAAATCATTTGCATTCTCATGGAAGGGAAACTAGTATACCTTCACACTTTTGCCTTAGGATGATATTAATTCTGCCCTCTTTTTTCATACATAGTCAGAATACATTTGATCCTGTTGGATATCTTGCAGAACATTACGTTGTTCTACTACATTAACACCATTATGCTAATTGGGCCAGATGGGCAAGAATAATGCAACAGAGACCTTCTTAAGACATATGCTTCAAAGGGTGGAAAATAAAATCTACAAAGATTCAGAGACTTTCATGTTGGTAAAATATTTAGTGGTCCAGTGGACAAGAACATTCTTAGACAGCCCATCCGAATTAAAAGACCAATCATGTATCTTGCAACTCCCATTACAAAGAAGAAAGCAAACCATCTGGTAGGCCTCTTTGTGTTCTAAAGGCAGCACATTCCGATCCTAGGAATACTGCTTCAGCCCATATACTGCAAGACATTAAAGGCTGCCAGCTCTTTCCAACCAGGGTAGGAAATAGCTCTGCTGTCAGTGAAGTCTACCCTGCATGCAACTCCGCAGCTAGGGACATATGACCCAATACATACTACAGTTCTTGGTAGTGTCACTGCTGGAAAAAGTACTATATGGAATTTACGGCAAGCCCCAGTGAAAGAATCACAATGCAGTCTTCACACACATGTCAAAGGCCATACCATCTGCGGTGGAAAGTTATATACCTCTATTACTGCCTTGCCATTGGGTCCAGATAAAAATAGAATGCTTAAGCACGGGTAATCAAATGACTACGTGTTGAGAGTTTGCAATCATGTGCTATATTGTTACCAATAACCCTAAGAATATGAAATGGAAGTGGTACCCCGATCAAGTATGAGCAGGAAGACAGGGCACAAGCAATCTGTATAAGTATGTAGCTCAAATCCCTATGTCATCCACCACCGTTACATCAACACCCCTCCCTATGGCCATATGGGGAATTCTCTGCCATCCAGATAACAAGAGGAAGAAAACACAAATATGTCAGCTTGATATGTGGGCATAAATCAAATGCCTTAAAGCTCAATACTAAATAAATATAATGTGTTTACATGTAGTCTAAACCAATTCTTACACTAAAAAGTCTCTTACATTTTTAATCTGTCTGACTACAATTTATATTTCTTGCCAAGAAGAAAATATATTTCTGGAGTACTTAGATTATTATCACTTCATAAACAGTTCAAGGCCAAACAAATTAAAGCAAATTCCATAGTTACTGACATCATGAAAATTACAGAAATAATATTCTATACCAACAGAACAGCCACAATGAAAAGAATGAAGACCAAGGTAATATACACTCTCTGGAATACAGGCTTAAAAAAATAAAAAATAAAATAACACACCTGTTAACTTACTCATTATTTAAGGTACTAACTATTAATTATGAACCATATACTCAATACACATAAGATCAAAAACTTAGAGTTACTATTCTCTCAAACCCAAATTTGAGCAAACAGTACTATACCATCAAAACTATTTACACATGAGGGATAGATAATTATATTAAAACTCAAGCTGAAGGGAGACTGATTTATTTTAACTATTATACCAAAAAAATGCAAGTGGAAAATGTAAATTCACTGGCTAATTTTTCCATAAATGCTCATGTTTTTTCATAATATATATACATATACATACGTGTGTGTGTGTATGTGTGTGTGTGTGTGTGTGTATATATATATATATATAAAATCTGTATTACTGTAAAGACACTTTAAAAAATCTTTTGGCCAGGTGCGGTGGCTAATGCATGCAATCCCAGCACTTTGGGAGGCCAGGCAGGCAGATCACCTGAGGTCAGGAGTTGAAGACCAGCCTGGCCAACATGGTGAAATCCTGTCTCTACTGAAAAATACAAAAATTAGCCGGGGATGGTGGCGGGCGCCTGTAATCTCAGCTACTCAGGAGGCTGAGGCAGGAGAGTCACTTGAATGTGGGAGGCAGAGGTTGCAGTGAGTCGAGGTCGTGCCATTGCACTCCATCTCAAAAAAACAAAAAATCTTTTACTGTTTCACTTAGAATGCCAATTCATAAGTCAGTCTTAATTGCAAATTTGAAATAACACAGAACGTACACACAGGTTGTATGTAAAAGGCTCATAACAAGATGAATATAAAGAAAAACCTATATTAGCCATTTCAATACTTCTATAATAGAAAATTACATTCTGGATGTTGCCAAATATCTTCTCCCACCTGACTCTGAAATGATGGTACTTTACTGGGGTTCTGTTTTTTGGCTCCTTACTTCAAAACTTCTTTTAATATTCTGAAATAAGCACAATTTACCCTAGGTTATCTCATTCTCGGTTAAAAAAACTCATTCATACCCATACCTTCTCTTAGGATTTGTCCCCTAAGACATTAAATACATATGTATTTAGTTTTTTACTTTCTGCCAGGCAAAGTAGGCATTACTGTTTGACACCTAATCTTAATTGAAATGATTTTATAATGTTTTGATATACAATTATATGTCCTGTTGCCTTAATAGTTTTGAACTAATAAATTATAATTATAGATTCCCAGATAATGAATCACAGTTGAATTCCTAGAATGAACCCTATTTGATCATAGTTTATTCAACTTTTGAAATATGGTTGGATCCTACATGTTAATATTTTATTTTAAATTTTTCATTCTATATTCATGACTTCTTTGTCCTTCCTCCTTCTTCCCCCAAGAGGTAAGATTTTTTTTAAACTTTTTTCCTTTTTTACATTTTTTAACTAAGAAATAATAATTTTACATATTAATGGAGTAGATAGTGATACTTCAATACATATAATGTATAGTGATCAGATCAGGGTAATTGGCCTATCAATCATCTCGAACATTTATCATTTCTTTTTGTTAGAAATATTCAATATCCTCATTCTAGATATTTGAAACTATACATAGTAACTAACTATAGTCATCTTACAGTGTTATAGAACTCTACAATGTATTCCTCCTATGTAGCTGTAATTTTGTATTCTTTAACAAATCTCTCTGTGTAACCTACCACTTCTCCCTACCCTCCTCAGACTCTAGTATCCTCTGTTCTACCTTTTTCCTCTAGATCAACCTGTTTTAGCTTCCACATATGAGTGAAAACATACAGTGTTTAACTTTCTGTTCCTGGCTTATTTCGCTTAGCATAATGTCTTCCAGTTCCATCATGTTGCCACAATGACAGGACTTCATTCTTTTTATGGCTGAATAGTATTTCAGCATGTATATATACGACATTTTTCAAATTCATTCATCTCTTGTTAGAAACCTAGTTGGTTCCATATCTTGGAATACTCCATATCTTGGAACCAACTTTAGAATATTTTAATACTTTAAATTTAGTTTAGAATATTTTAATATTCTAAAATAAGCACAATTTACCCTATCCATATCTTGGATGTTGTGATGTGTACTGCAATAAACCTGGAGGTGCAGGTGTCTCTTTAATATACTGATTTTCTTTCCTTTGGATACATGTCCAGTAGTGGTATGTAATAGTTCTATTTGTAGTTTTTTGAAGAACCTCCATACTGTTCTCCATAGTGGCTGTACTAGCTTACATTTCCACCAAAAACATTTCCCCTTTGTTCTGCATCCTCACCAGCATTTGCAATTTTTTGTCTTTTTGACAATAAATATCCCAAATGGTAAGAGATGATACTTCATTGTGTTTTGATTTGTATTTCTCTGATATCACTGATGTTGAGCACACTGTCATATATTATTGGTTATTTGTATGTCTTCTTCTGAGAAATGTCTGTTGAGATCATTTGCCTATTTTTGTTAAATATTTACAAAATGCTGTGGTTTTGTGTTTACACAAAAAATATTTACAAAATGGTGTAATTGTTTGGTGTGGTTTTCTTTACTGTTGAGATTTTCTTAGTTCCTTATATATTCTGGATGTTAATCCCCTGTCAGATTTGTTTGCAAATATTTTCTCCCCTTCTGTAGGCTGTCTTTTCACTCTGTTGATTGTCCTTTGCTTTGCAGAAGCTTTTTATTTTTATATGATAGCATTTGTTTACTTTTGCTTTTGTTGCCTGTGCTGTTGTGGCCTTTTTCATAAAATCTTCTCCAGACCCATGTCTTGAAGCATTTTTCCAATTTTCTGTTGTTTTATTGTTTCGATCCATTTTTAGTTTAGAGGGGAGGGTGTGGTTTCATATTCCTGCAAATGAATGTCAACTTTTCCCAGCACTATTTATTAAAGAGTCTGCTTTTTCAGAGCATTTTTTCATTAATCTTTATTCACTAATTTTTGTATTCAATACAGTCTCTCAAAATGGATGTAGACTTGTTAAGAATGAGAGAGATTCATTATCCATTATCCTTTTTTTTCTCCTAGATTTTCTATCTTGAGGTCACTATTTTCCAACTTATGGCAGGGGGACAGGTAGAGTGAAATTCAAATACATCTCAGAAATATGATTAAATCTATTGATAAAAACTATTTTTGAATGTCTTATTACACTAACAAATTCTTTCCAACTAAAATTCCATTTTTCTCCTGTTAAACCAGGAAAAAAAAATATCATAGTGTATAGTGTTGGTATCAAAAGGACTCTGAATGTAGACTTAACTTTAAATTCTGAATACAACATCTTATAGCCTGTGTGACTTTGGGTTTAACCATGGTAAATCAGTATTGTCTTCTACAAATTAAATATACTAATGTACAATACACAGATGTAATAATAATTATAAATCATGTGTGACATGCCAAGCACTATTGAAAACATTAGATAAATGTTAGTTCATCCTTTCCTCAAAATAAAAGGTTATTTTTTCTTTTACTGAGTGGTCTCTTTTTAAAAAAGAATAAACTACTATTTCTTGTATAGAATCCCCCAAAAAAGAAAGAGAACACCTTAAGCAAAGGATATAATGAAGCTTAAAACAGTCAACAGTTGGCTAAATTCATTGAAAAAAATGTGCGAATGATTCTAAGGATTTTCCTGATCTACAAAGAAACTGTTTCTTTCAGGTGGCCAGCTAAGTGGTACCACTTTCATCAAGAAAAAGCCCTAAGAATGTAACAAAGTGCATAGAGAAATACTGATAAACAGAGAGAGGAACTAATAAAATAACCTCCAGAAAATAAAAATAACTATAAACATGAAGAGCAAGCAGATTGGAATTTTCATAATCTTGCCTGAGTATTCCAAAAAATTAAATAACTAGATGACTTAATTTGAATATGATTTTGCTATGAAATTATATGCCTTACCAAACTGTATCTATTATATATGTATACATATATATCACTCCAAAGAGTTGGGCAAAATCAAGTATCCTAGGCTTCATCAATAAGCTAAGTGAATTTTTTTTTTTTTTTGAGACGGAGTTTCGGTCTTGTTGCCCAGGCTAAAGTGCAACGGCGCGATCTTGGCTCACCACAACCTCTGCCTCCAGGGTAAAAGCGATTCTCCTGCCTCAGCCTCCTGAGTAGCTGGGATTAAAGGCATGCACCACCACAACCAGCTAATTTTTGTATTTTTAGTAGAGACGGGGTTTCTCCATGTTGGTCAGGCTGGTCTCAAACTCCCGACCTCAGGCGATCAGCCTGCCTCAACCTCCCAAAGTGGTGGGATTACAGGAGTGAGCCTCCATGCCCGGCCAGTTAAGTGATCTTTTAAGAGTACACAGAACTGCAATTTCACTGTATAATAAAATGGTTAAGAATATACATTATTATATACTGCCAATTAAAATAGTACTTTCTCAAATACAAAATTACTTTTCAGTTTTTACTGATTTAGTTTTTAAATAATCACCTATAAGGAAATTAATGTCATAAGTAAACCACTATGTTCAGGGAATTTATTCTGAAAACTCGATTATTCTTTCAATCTCATTTGAAATTTTGGCTATTCTGCTTTCTGCAAGATATAGTTCTTATACAAATCCTATTCCCTACCCATTCTTAAATAATTTAACTCAGGAAATTACATTTTCATGTTTATATTATCCTCTATTATCTTTTTGATGAAGAAAAATATGGTCAATAAGTTGTTTTTCATCTTGTTTCAGAATTCTGTGTGAATTCTAAATAGAAGGTTATCTTAACCAGAAAGTTCTTGTTAACCTTGAAGAAGGTGTCATGGTGGCTTTCTGAAAGTAATAATAACAGCGCTAACAATAACAAAAAAAATTAAATCTGACCTCAAACTAGATTTACAAACTAGAACATTAGGAAGTGTGTCACGTCATATGTTACAGTCAAATTAAGAAATGTGTCATGCTATGTGTTATATTCAACCTATCTTATTCACCACCCTAGCTGTATTATCAGCTGCACTTTAGTCACTTTTTAAAAACATAGAGGCCCAGTATCTAATCTCAAAGAATCTGATTATATAAGTTAGTTTTTTTTTTTCCAACCAACCTCCAAAGAGGATGCCAAGGTATGGCCATGTTTGGAAATCACCAGCATATGCCTTCTACATCCATTATGCAATAATAGAATGGGAACTGTGAAGGCAAGGTTATATACCCAAAGATTAGCGATATTGACTGTGTAAAATTTACTATGGCAGTAAGGTTGACATAATACATTTCGCAACAATAAAAAATTAGAAATGGTACAAATATTCCTATTTCTTTAAACATCATATAACACAAAGCAATCAGCTAAGTTTTTAAGTGCCTTCCATAAATGCACCAAAAAAGTCCTAATGCACCACAGTGAAAAGAAAAATTAGCAACATGACATTTTTTCTGTTTCCTAATTGGTTTATTATACAACGCTTATATCTATTTCCACAAAAACATACTCTATAAGCAAAACAATTATTTTGAAAGACATTTGTTGAAGTATAAAGAATAACATGAAAAATACCTTTTCCCAGGAAAATAGTCCAACATTTCATACTACAAACCCAGGAGGATAAATACAGATTATCTTAGAGAACCTTTTTGAGAACTACCTATAAATAATCAAATGAGATAAAGCCAAACAGTTTTAATCTATGTTGAATTGTGGAACTGTCTTTATGTTTTTGTTGTCAGCGTTAGCACAGGGGGAAAAAAGAAAAAAAACCTTTGTTAAAATATAAAATTGTTTAAAATACGCTATTCCTTCCTCCAGTCTGAACAACTTGCTTGAAAAAATGGAACTCATATTTGCTTCTATATTTCCACAGCATTAAGAAACAAGCATTACTAAGAATAAGGTAATTTGTTGCCATAATTAAGAACATACAATGGGCCCAACTAATCAGCATGATGTAGTCAAACAGAAAGACTACCACAAGTTTCAGGAGTTAAAAAAGTTATATCTACCACCTACTACCTGCATGGCTTTGGCAAGTTCCTGTTACTGTCGTCTGTTTAATCTTCTGAAAATTAGGATAATAATATCATGCTACAAGGTAGGTTAAAAATTTTGTATATAAATTACTTAACACAGTACCTAGCACATAGAAGGAAATTAAATAAGAGTAATAATTAGAATCATCATAATCTGACATCTTTCTATTTCTGAAACAAAATTCTCCAAATTTTTTCACCTAAGTTTTTTGACACATAAAACTTGATATATGATAATCTTCAACAATATGAAAAAATAAAAATACATTCTCATTATGTCAGCCAGAAAATAGCTCAACCTTAAATTCTTCATTGAAGTACAGACATTGTGTGGAAGCTCCTTGAAGAACCTTTTGCAAAAGTTCAAAATTCCACTTCATGGATTTTTAACAATAACAACAACAATCTATACTTTTTGTGGGACTTTTTCCCCAGAAGAAAAACAAACAAAACTTTCATCAAC
This sequence comes from Papio anubis, assembly GCF_008728515.1. Taxonomy (NCBI): domain Eukaryota; kingdom Metazoa; phylum Chordata; class Mammalia; order Primates; family Cercopithecidae; genus Papio; species Papio anubis. Next base: position 17,992,903 of record NC_044986.1, read on the forward strand.
TTCCATAAAAATAAGCCCAGTGTCTTATCACCATAGCCAAAACAAATACATATTGACAGGCCCAACCTAGCAATGAGATAAAGTCACTGCCAGCCTAGATTCAGTACTTCATTCAACTCATTTGACTAATTTCAAACAATGATTAATGAGCCTCCTAAAAGCTAAGACAATCCCATATTCATCAGGAGTTATCACTTCAAATAATTATTTCAAAACGAAAAAGATTAAATTATTAGTATGGAATGATTAATCACAGAATGACATTCATTACTTAGATTTAAAAACCATGCTTAACTTTATTACTAGGAATTTCCTTTGAAACAACCGTAATAGTAAAAAGATTAAAGTGCTTATTAATAGTCATGGTTTTCTTTACATGATTCTACTTGAAATAATTTACCAAAGCAGATTATGTGCCTTTACGAGGTTTAAGAGAAAAAGTATACTTCTTACATCTATTAAATGTGTTATTCTTTTATTTTTACTTATAAAAATGTTTCCTAATTGCTTCAAATTGGTATAATACTTTATAGCCTCGATAAAAGGTGCTCTTAAGTACTGCTAAGTATATTTTAAATATCAGCTAGGTTTTATATATAGTTTGATACATAGAAAAACAATGTTTTCACTACAAGGGTCTACTGGATACCTAAATTTAGTATTTCAATAAATACATTCACTTAAATATTCAGAAATTGATAGGACTACATTGCATAACTAAAACTGGTGAGTCGTATAAATGCATTCTGTTTTTGGTTCTTTGGGAAAACATGCTTATGTAGTTGTTTCCCAGATACATCTGGGTTTCCATTTCGTCTCAAAATCTTATTTCTTTAGCTCTACTATCTCTATTCCTTTCTCCAGTTCTATCAGATTCCTATACTTAGTAAGTATATCTGAAATGTTTAATATAAAATATATTTTTGCTTATCCCTTAAAATCTAAAATGTTTACATTCCTACTATGTATAAAAATTTACATAATTTGACAGTATTCCATATCTACCCATTATCAAAATTAATATGTAGCAAACACAATAAACTGATAATAGTGTTCACAAAGGGAAACAACATAAAAAGTCATCAAAAAGGACATCCAAATCTAGCTTTTTGTACTCCTCTGTATCTACCACTACTTCTGCTCAGTACTTCTGTTCTCATGGCTCTATTACTATAATACTACTATGCTGAAATTAGAAAGAATTCCATTCATATTCTATCACTTATCTCTAAAATGACACATACACATGCTATCAATTAATGTATTTGAGAATATCTATATGGAAAATTTCTGATATTTCCTACTTTGTACAATCCTAACAGATACATACCTATGTCATATGCCAGGAAATCGGCAGAAAAACATTTTGCACCGTTACTCAAGGAAGTGTCATTATGGGTATTTCCTCCAAAAATAAGCATAGCTCCATTGATAAGAACAGCTGAATGAAGGTATCTGGCAAACCCACTTTCTTTCAAAATAGTCCTACAGAATAAAATTTAAAAATGTATTACAAAGGATAAAATGACCTCCCTGATTTTATATATGTTATATAAAGGGTGTACTTTGCATATAGAGTTTTCCCTGGAATTGTGGTGGGAAAAACATATTTTTTAACAATTTATAAATGACCTCTAAACTTCAATATTTCAAAAAAAAATATTTTGAGGCTCATAGCATCTTAAAATGCTTTGAGGAGACACAATATCAAAAAGAATTTTTAATACTCATAATAATTTATGTTATAAATTATTTTTTCAGTTACAAAGATAGGAAACAAGCCATCTTAAAACTAGAGGCTCAAAACATAATTTTAAAATACCAAATAAGTAAAATGTTAAATGTAGTAAATTTAGTCTAAACTGTATTTAGTTAAAACTGTATAACTCATACAGACCCCATAATAAAATGTTAAGTTTTTATTTAAGTATAACATGCATAAAACTGCACATATCAGAAGTCTAAAACTGAATGATTTTTCACAACATGAACACAACTAAGTAATCAGCACTCACCTAAAAAACTATAAGAATATTACCACTATTCTAACAGCATAAATTCATTTGCTGTTTTTGTACCTTACCTAAGTGGAGTCTATAGATTGTACTCATTTATGAATAGGTACATTTGCTCAAGATATATATATTTGAGATATATATTTTGTGTGTAATCAAAAATTACAATTGCAATGCATCTTGTGAAACATTAAAATTAATATAAATGTTTTTTTAATTAAAGTATAATTCTAAGAGAAAGTATTATAAATATATGTTCACAATTATAACTGATCTGAATGAATGGATATGTAGTAAAGGTGCATGGCAATATAAATAAATACTAAATAACTACTCTAACACCCTGATACAAACAATTAGAAGTTAGAATTATTATATACATAAACATAGCTAATATGTAAAGTATAGCTAGTATAGTATATGTAATACCTCTAAAACCATGATTATAATACCAATTAATTCCTAAAGAATATGAAGCTCAGCCAGGCGTGGTGTTGTCTCACGCCTGTAACCCCAGCACTTTGAGAGGCCAAGGCAGGTGGATCACGAGGTCAGGAGATCCAGACCATCCTGGCTAACACGGTGAAACCCTGTCTCTACTAAAAATACAAAAAATTACCCGAGCATGGTGGCACACGCCTATAGTCCCAGCTACTCGAGAGGCTGAGGCAGGAGAATCGCTTGAACCCAGGAGGCAGAGGTTGCAGTGAGCCAAGATCGCACCACTGCACTCCAGCCTGGGCAACAGAGTGAGACTCTGTCTCACAAAAAAAAAAAAAAGAAGGAAAAAGAATATGAAGCTCACTTACAGAATGGTAACATGAGGAGTTCCACAAACACTCCCACTAGGAAAAGAATTATAATTGGTAAAAATTATAAAAAGCAACCATTAACCTTCTCAGAAAATCTTACTAAGAGCAACACCAAATAAAGAAACATTTATTCAAAAAGAACAGCAATAGTCTATGGCAATAGATACATTACTTACCCCAACTCCCTCACCCCTGCCTCACACACACACAATCAGTTCAGCATGATAGAAATTCTACCACAGGCAAGTAAAGCCAAGAACATAAGGCCCCTTCATCCCTCAACTCCCACTCCAGGCCAGCGATATTTCACTAGGAGTGGCAGGATACCAGCACTTCTCATTCCCTCCAGCTCTGGGTTACAGAAGCTCTGTTCTGGGAAAGATCATGAGAGGTCTGGGTGCTCTTCCTCTGCCCAGTTGCCACTCATAGGGTGGTAGCTATACACCAATTCCTGCAGATTAACAACATTGGACCCAAAAGTCTTCATCCCACCTCACTCATGAGGCAGAGTGTTGCATGCCAAAAGACCCAAGCTGAGAAGACTCCAGAAACTACTATCTCCATCTAGTGCTCTGTACATAAAGTAGTGGTGTCACTCTAAGAGGAACAGGCCACTAAGCCCACCAACCTACAATTCCAAAGCAGTAGCTCAGAACTTTTCCCCAGGAGGAAAGGTAGGCTGAGAAAAAATACAGCCCCGGCCGGGCATGGTGCTCACGCCTGCAATCCTAGCACTTTGGGAGGCCGAGGTGGGCGAATCACGAGGTCAGGAGTTCTAGACCAGGGTGGCCAACATGGTGAAATCCCGTCTCTACTAAAAATACAAAAAATTAGCTGGGCGTGGTAGTGCACACCTGTAGTCCCAGCTAGTCAGGAGGCTGAGGCAGAAGAATCGTTTGAACCCGGGAGGCGGAGGTTCCAGCGAGCTGAGATCGCACCACTGCACTCTAGCTCAGGTGACGGAGTGAGATTCCATCACAAAAATAAAATAAAATAAAATAAAATAAAATAAAATAATCTCTGGTCTCTAATTTTTCTTTACAAAACAAACAAGAAAAACTATAATCTAGTGAACAGTAAATTAATAATATGGATCAAAGAACAAAATATTCTCTACTAGAGCAATATTTAAGCTAAGATAATTTAAATACAATAATGAAGCAAGTAGAACTTATTCCAAGTATGGTAGGCTGGTTCAACATTCAAAGTCAATTGATTCAATCCATCATGTTGATAAGCTAACAAAGAAAATCATATGATCATATCAATAGATGGAGAAAAAGCATTGACAAAATTCAACATTCAGTCATGATAAAAATTCAGCAAACTAGAAATAGAGGGAAAATACCTCAGCTTGATAAACATCTATAAAAACATCATATTTAATGGTGAGAAACAATGTTTTCCTTCCAAGAAAAGGAATAAAGTAAGGATGTTTCATCTCACCATTTCTATTCAACATTTTCGTTGAAGTCCCTGCTACTGCAATAAGACAAGAGAAGGAAATAAAAGTTATACAGATTGGGAAGGAAGAAATAAAACTGTCTTTTTTCACAAATGATATGACCGTCTACGAAGTAAATCCCAAAGAATCAACAACAACAACAACAACAAAAAGCCCTCTAGAACTAATAAGCTAGTATAGCAAGGTTGCAGGACACAAGGGTAACACACAATTGATTTTCTTATACACCAGCAGTGAACAAGTAGAAAAACACAATACCATTTACATTAGAACCAAAAGAAGACAAATACTGAGGTATAAACCTAACAAAATATGTACAAGACTGATATGAGGAAAGCTACAAACAATAAAAGAAACCAAAAATCTAAATAAATAAAGAGATAGTACATGAACACAGATAGGAAAACTAATACTGGCAATATGCCAGTTCTTCCCAACTTGATATACAGATTCAGTGTAATACAAATCAAAACCAGTAAGATTTTTAGTAATAAATTTACTAAATTTATATGTAAATGCAAAAGACCTAAAATAGCCAGCACAATATTGAAGAAGAACAAAGTCAAAGATTGACACTACCTGGCTTTGGGACTTACTATAAAGCTACAGTAATCAAGTCAGTCCCTGGGACTGGCAAAACAATAGACGAATAAATCAAGGAAACAGAATAGAGAGCTCAGAAATAGACACATACAAATATAGTCAACTGATCTTTGACAAAATAGAGAAAACAATTCAACAATGAAAGGATTGTCTATTGGACAAATATTGCTGGAACAACAGGGCATCACAGTAGCAATAATAGAAATAATCATCTAGATACAGACCTTACATCTTTTACAAAAATTAACTCAAAATAGATCACAGTCCTAAATGTAAAATGCAAAATTATTTAATATAAAACTCCTAGAAGATAACATAGGAGAAAATCTAGGTGACCTTGGGTTTGGTGATGACATTTTAGATACAGCAACAAAAGCATAAATGATGCAAAAAAAAGTCATAATTTGGACTCTATTAAAATTGAAAACCTCTCCTCAGTGAAAGGCATTGTTATGAGAATGAAACAACAAGCCACAGCTTGGGAGAACATATTTGTAACATAAAGCTGATAAAGGACTGGTATCCAAAATATGCAAGGATCCCTTAAAAGTCAACAACAAGCTCAATTTTTAAAAAGGCAAAAGATATGAACAGACACCTTTCCAAAGAAGACATATATATGTCAAATAAACACGTTAAAAGATGTCCCACATTACATGTCACAGGGAAATGCAGATTAAAATAACAATGGGATACCACTACACACATATTAGAATAGCTAAAATCTAAAATGCTGACAAAAGATGGCAAGGATCTAGAACAACAGGAACTCTCATTCATTGCTGCTGGGAATGAAAAATGATACAGCCAGCCACTTTGGCAGTTTCTCACAAAACTAAACATAACTTTATCTTACCATCCAGGAATTGCGCTCCAAGGTATTTACCTGAATGAGCTGAAAATATGTACACACAAAAACCTGCATACAGATGTTTATAGCAGCTTTATTCATAATTGTCAAAATTTGGAGGCAATCAAGGTGTTCTTCAATAGGTAAGTGGATAAACAAAAGATGATTTCCATACAATGGAACATAATTCAGCAATAAAAGGCATAGGCTATTATGTCATGAAGAGACATAAAGGAACTTTACATGCTTATTGCTAAGTGAAAGAAGCCAAAATTAAAAGCCTATGTAGTACATGATTCCAGCTTTATGACATTCTAGAAAAGGAAAAACTATGGAGACAGTAAAAATATCAGTGGTTGCCAAGAGTTTGGAGGGAGGAAGAGATAAGCAAGAAGAGCACAGGTTATTTTTAGGAAAATTAAAATATTCTGTATGAAATGATCATGGTAGATACATGTCACTATACATTTGTGAAAATCCATAGAATATACAGCACAAAAGTGAACCCTAACATAAACTATGGACTTTAGTTAATGAATAATTTATCAACACTGACTCATTGATTGTAACAAATGTACCATATTCACGCAAGACACTTATAACAGAGGACCTAGGGATGGGGTGATAAGGGAGTATTGGGAAACATTCTGTACTTTCTGCTCATTTATCCATTAAACTAAAACTGCTCTAAAACATAAAGTCTATTGTTAAAAAAAAAAAAAGGTGGGGATTAAAATTACATCTGCTTTACCAGATATGGTATATTAAATGGAAAAGTAAATCTTATTCCTCATACTTCATATACAAAAATGTTTTGTAATGTATGAAGCGTAAAATGGAAACCAAGTTTCTCACTGGCAGAAGAGATTTACAAATGTGAAAGAGGGGAAGGCAAAAATGATCCCTGTAATGATGTATGGCATCATTATGCAATTTAGACAGACAGCATTTAAGCACAGATACATATGTAGAGCTACAGATATATGCCCAGATCTATAAATGGATAAATGGATATAGAGGGGTGTGTGTGTGTGTGTGTGTGTGTGTGTGTATTTTCTAGCTATATCTGCTGAAACGGTCTGGGGAAAAATTACATCAAAACAGCAATAAGCATGTCTAGTTCTCTAATCTTAGTTTTTAAATAACATTCTCCACTAAAAGGAACCTAGGTTCCTTGGGGGAAATGACTTATTCCAGCACTGGGGCAGGGAGAGTACAAGATGTGAATCAAATTTTTGTGCAGAAGGTAAAGGAGTGCACAGAGAATGATGGGGACATATCTAAAGAATACAGACGCCTGACTGAAAGGAGCTCACTGGGCAAATCTGGGACAATATAAGCAAAAAGAATAGAGAATAGCAATTGATTATAAAACATTAAATAAAATAAAAATACATGAATTCATACGGATATAAATGAATATACAGGCTGGGGAGACTAAAAAGGAATAATGAAATATAACCACTTAGTAACCATCACAGTAATAACTCTTTCTAGTGAGAATCATCAATGGGTATTAAAACTATTATGTAAAGGTTTAATAAGAAATAAAATATTTACATAATCTGAAAGTATCTCCCAATAAGGCAGTTATTAATTTAAAAGGAAAAATAGTATCTTTACCGTTGAGAAAACTAAAATATACCACTTTTACCAAGGTATAAAACTTAATCTTTACAGAAATATTCACAGCAGCCTCATTTTTAATAGTCAAAAGTGAAAACAACCCAAACGTCTATTAATTGACAAATAGATTTTTAAAATATGGTATATTGAGATAATGGAATATTATTCAGACATAACAAAAACAATGAAGCACTAATACATGGTATAATATGGATGAACTCTGGAAAAAAATTACAATAAGTGAAAGAAGCCACACACAAAAGGTCATGTTTGTACAATTCCATATATACAAAATATTCAGATTGGACAAATCCATAGAGAAAGAGAAATTAAATTAGTGGTTGCCAGAAGATGGAGATAGGGAGAATAGACAGGTATGGGGTTCCTTTTGAGGCTGATGGAAATATTCTGGAAGTAGTGGTAATAGTTGCACAATATTATGAATATACTGAAAACCACTAAATTTTACTGTTTTAAATGATCAAAATTAACAAGTTTATGTTATGACTTTTATCTCAATAAAAAAGGTTTTTTCACAAACAATTTAACTTCACCAGCCATGGGAGAAGAATATGACATTTTGGTATTCCTAACAAAAATACAAAATGTGTATCTAATCATGTAGAAACACCAGATAAACCCAAACCAGGCACATACTTCAAATGAAAGAACACGACTATTCCAAATTAAAAGAGACTAAAAAGACATGACAACTAAATGTCTGCGTGCTCGTGGATATAATCCTGGATCAGGGAAAGATACCCAAACTCGGTAAGGAAAAAAATATCAAAATCTGAGAAGGAGAGTATAAAAAGTGAAAACCACAGGCCAATCACATTAGTGAACATTCATGAAAATTTATTAAGAAATCAAATCTGGCTCATACCAGTAATCCCAGCAATTCAGGAGGCCAAGGTGGGCGGATGGCTTGACCTCAGGAGTTCGAGACCAGCCAGGGCAACACGGCAAAACCCAGTCCCTAATAAATACAAAAATTAGTCGGCCCTGTTGGCACCCATCTGGGGTCCCAGTGACTCAGGAGTCTAAAGTGAGAGTATCGCTTGAACCTGGGACACAGAGGTTGCAGTGAGCCTAGATCACACCACTGCTCTCAAGCATAGGCAACAGAGTGAGATCCTGTCTCAAAAAAAGAAAAAGAAAAAGAAAAAAATCGAATCCAGCAACTTTAATAAGTTATAATTTGTAAAAAATATTGGTACAATTAAAAAATTAAATAAGTGTTAGATTATAATAGTCTATCCATGTTATTTTCTAAATTTGATCCCATGTAAGAGAATATCTTTGTTTTTTAGTAAATACATTTAAAAATATATATGCTTAAGAGGGCATCATGTAAGCAACTCTGTTCAAAAACAATACATAGCTATATAGATATAAATAAATGTATTAAAAATAATTAAAAGGGAACACAACTACAGATATTGCAGATATTAAAAGATCCAGATAGAATATATGAACATCTTTATAACAATTTAACTGAAGATATCAGTTTCATGGATAAATTCCTTTAAATATATCTTACCAAAACAGACTCAACAACAAATAGAATATCTGAATATTCTTATGACTATTATATTGAATTCAGTAGTTAAAATTCTATATACTGAAGAAAAGGTCAGACCTAGTTGGCCCAAAGTTTATTATTTTAAAATAGGTAAAAAAATTCCAATCATATATACATTTATATATGTTTTAAATGTTCCAGAGTATTAAAAAGAATACTCCCCAACTCATTTTAAAAGCCCAAAATAACACCACCAAAGAGCTGATATGAATAACGCGAAAAAACCATGTGCAAATCTCACATATTAACATCAATGTAAAAATCCTTATAAAAATAACTAGCAAACTAAAAACACACATAATACATTATGACTAAGTTTGATTTAACCCAAGTTGAGTTAATAATAAAGTAAATTAAAATAATATTCACATTAAATTATTTAGTAGAAAAATCAAGTAAGTCATTCCTAAAACAGCTTTTGGCAAAATCCAGCATCCATTCATAATATAAACCCTTATCAAACCAGGAAAAAAGAGACCTTTCTTTATAGTGATATCTAAAACACCCAGAATGAACATCATTCTTAGTGAAGAAACACTGAAAGCATTTTTTAAAAGCTCAGGAATAAAACAGATGCCTGTTATCACACTTCTATTCAACAATGAGCTGAAGGTTATAGCAGAAATGATAAGACAAGAAAAATATAAAGCTGTAAGACCCAGAAAGGAAGAAACGAAACTGTCATTATTTGTATATAATCTGATCAACTATTGTAAAAAAAAAAAAAAAAATTAAAAAAATCTACACATAAATTACAAAAATACAGCAAACTGTTAGACATACGAGTAATATAAAAATCAGTCACCTCACACCTGTAATCCCAGCACTTTGGGAGGCCGAGGCGAGTGGATCACGAGGTCAGGAGATCGAGGCCATCCTGGCTAACACTGTGAAACCCCGTCTCTACTAAAAAATACAAAACAAAATTAGCCAGGCGTGGTGGTGGGCGCCTGTAGTCCCAGCTACTCGGGAGGCTGAGGCAGGAGAATGGCGTGAACCTGGGAGGCGGAGCTTGCAGTGAGCCCGAGATCGCACCACTGCACTCCAGCCTGGGCGACAGAGTGAGACTCCGTCTCAAAAAAAAAAAATTCAATTGTCTTTCAGTCTATCAAATCACAAACAGAAAAAGAAACTAAAAGATACTGTACTGGTTGAATGAATACTGTCCTCCCAAAATTGCTCACTTGGAACCTTGGAATGTGACCTTAGTTTGAAAATAGGGTCTTTGCAGATAGTTAAGTTAAAATAAGAGCATATAGATCTAATATTAAACCAGTATGGGTCCTAAATCCAGTGACTGTTGTCCTTTTAAGAAGGCCAAGTTCAGACACATACAAACACACAAGAAGTAGTCCATATGCAGTCCAAGACTTTTAGACTGGAGTAATGCAGCTACAACCGAAGTATGCCCAGGAATGCCTGGAGCTGCCAAATGCTGGAAAAGGCTGGAAGGATTCTTCCCTGCAGGCTTTCAAGAGGGCATGGCCCTGTTGACACCTGGATTTCAAACTTTTAGACACCAGAACTGTGGGAAGAGAAATTTCTGTTGTTTTAAGCCTCCAAGTCTATGATAGTTTATTATAGTAGCAGTAGGAAATGAATACAGATTTCACTTTAAAAAGCATACAAAATATTAATCACTTGGAAGTAATTCCAACCAAAATAACTATTAGCATTGCAGACCACTAATGGAATGGACTTCTCAATAAATAGTTCTAGGAGCACTGGTCGTGCACATAAAAAAAAAAAAAAAAAAGGATCCTTATCCAGTTGGGTTAAAGACTAAATGTGTGGAAGGCAATATTGAAAACGCTAAGGTAAGTATTATTTAAGCAAGACACAAAGCAAAATGCATAAAATATTGACAACTTCTGCTATATTAAAATTAATAAGTTTTGTTTATCAAATATCACACAAAGAGTAGTAAGATGATCCACAATCTGGGAGATAAAATGTTTGCAAAATGTAAAACTAACAAAAAGTTATTATTAAAAAAGTGTACACAAACAACTACATATGACAAAATGGGTAAAAATTTCAAAGAGTAGTTGTTTGGCCAATAAACATAAAAAGATGTTATACCTCATTAGCAATTAAGGAAACACAAAAACCAAAATAGGACACCATTTTATATTCACCATATTGGCAAAAAAATATTCAAAAATGAAAAAACATCAAATCTTAACGAGATTGTTGAGAAGAAATGGGAACTCTCATTCACCACTGGTAGAAGTGCAAATTAGTAAGATGAGGTTGGTGTATAGTTGGGTAAAGTAGAGCATGACCAAGCATTTATACTATTAAGTAAACAGCTTAGACAAACTTGTTATGAAACAATAGAAGACAAAATAAGAACATTTTTGCTACAATTGCTCATAATAGTGAAAACTGAGGACAGTTCCAGTATGCATCCACAGTGGAGCAGAAAATATAAAAAGGATCTGTGTTCGCACATTAAGGTCTCTCACATGGGAAAATTCTGCCAAGGGTCCTACTACACTTTCCTAACTCATTCACTCTTCCTTCCTCCTAAATGATCATTTCATACTTCTCTTTTCAAATCTCAAGCTTCCACTATCTTCTCACCCTCAACTGATGACTCTACTTCCTACTTCACTGAGAAAATAAAAAGAATCAAAATTTTCAACAATTCTCCCCACCTCTACTTATTTACCTGTATTTGTATTCAAATAACCTGACTTCATATCTGTTCCTATGAATAAAGTGCCCATGCTCTTCCTAGGTAAGGTTTACCACTCTATTTGTTCACTAGATCCCAATGCTACTTGTTTTCTTAAGTACACCCCTCTAGCAAATTATTCCCTTTATTTTTTGCATTATTTCTTACATCTTCTTAATCTTTCCTATTAAGCTACAAACATAATTATTTCTCCAAACTTAAAAAAAAAAACTCTTGTCCCAAATCCCTTACCACTTGTTACCCTGTTTCTTTCCTTTCCTTATAACTCCTCAAAAAAAGATGTTAGTATGTTTCTTTAATTCCTCTTCTCCTATCTTTATTTGACACATGCCAGTCAAGACTTCACTTCACCACCCACTGAAACTTCTCTTGTCAAGTTCAGCAAAAAGCACTGGTTTGCCAGATTCCATGACCATTACTCAATCCTCATATTAGTTTACCAATCAGCAGCTTCTGACAAATTCTCTCTCCTTTGAAATATGCTCTTGGCTTCTAGAATACTATATTCTCCCAGTTTTCCTCCTAACTCATTAACTGCTCATTCTCAGTCTCCTTTTCTGGTTGTTTCTCCTCATCTCTTTGACCAGAAAATTAGAGTGTCCAGATCCTGAAATTCCTACATTCAGCCACCTATTTAACATATCCACAAACTGTATAATATGTATCTCAAATTAAACATGCCTAAAACCAAGTTTCCATTCTTCCTGACACCAAACCTACTTCTCCCACAAAATTCATCATCCCAACTAATGCCAACTCCCTGCTTTCAGGTCTTCAAGCCAAACGCCTGCTTCATCTTTCATTGTTCTCTTTCTCTCTCTCTCTCTCTCATCCACTCTATATCCAGTCCCCTAGTTTTTTCAATTCCTGTTGCTTCTACCTTGAAAATATATTCGGAATCCAACCAATTCTCACTACCTTCACATTGGCCTCTGTGGTTCCAGATACCGTCATCTCTTTCTTAGATCATTAAAATAGCCTCCTAAATGGTCTTCCTGCTTCTGCTCTTGCATCATAATTATAACACTGCTCCTGTAAAAATCTAAGTCAGAGCATGTCACATATGTCAGATATGTCACATATCTGTTCAAAACCCTCAAAGTCTACCCATACCAAAACAAAAGCTCTATAATGTTTTCTAAGGCCCTACATGATTGGGTTTCCAATTATTTCTCTAAGGGAAGATAATTTCCATCCTACTCCAAGACACTCAACTACACTAGCCCCTTTGCTGTTCCAAATGACAAGGATGTTCCCATCTCAAGTCTTCTGCACCAGCTGGACCTCCTCCTAAAACACCTGTCCCCCAGCTATTTGCATGGCTCACTGCCTAATCACCTTCAGGTTTTATTAAGATGCTTTATGAGGTCTTCTCTGGCCACTCATTTTAAATGCAACAATCTGAAACTCCCTATCCTCCTTTGATGCTTTCTTTTTTCTTCATAGCCCATATTATCATTTAAAATACATTTTACTTATTTCCATATTTATTGTCTGCCTCTCTCCATTAAAATATATCTCCAGAGCATAAAGTTTACTTTTTAAAGATCTCTGAAGAAAGCATACAATGATAAACAATATATGCAAAATTTAAAAACAGAAAAACTAAATGAAAGGTTTGCAGCCAAATACATATATGGAGGGTAAAAACGTGCAATGAAAAGCAAGGAAATAACACAATATTAAGAATAATGGAGGGGGATAATATAAGGGGTACAATCATAAAGGAACACATGGGGGCTTCTAGTGTATTGTAATGTCCTCTTTCTTGGCATAGGTAGGCAGGGAATTCATTTTATTATGGTTTTGAAACTATATATACATACTATCATACAGTCTTTTGTCCATATGTAATATTTCCCAATTTATAAAAGAGAACTAGTAAAAAATAAGTACTACAAATTTTTTAATCACTGTGAAAAGCAAAGCTACAGAGATAAGTACTTATTTAAATTATCTCTGCACTCTAGCCTGGGAAACAAAAGCAAAACTTCATCTCAAAAAAAGAAATATAATTGAAGTCGTTTTTCCCTCACTGGAAAAAAAATTTTTTTAAAACACAAGTCAATAATTACAGCTGAAAGTTATAAATGGTAAAGTTTAATATATTCTTTTTTTTTGTTTGTTTTTGTTTTTGTTTTTGTTTTTTGAGACGGAGTCTCGCTCTGTCGCCCAGGCTGGAGTGCAGTGGCGCGATCTCGGCTCACTGCAAGCTCCACCTCCCGGGTTCACGCCATTCTCCCGCCTCAGCCTCCGAGTAGCTGGGACTACAGGCGCCCACCACCACGCCAGGCTAGTTTTTTGTATTTTTAGTAGAGACGGGGTTTCACCATGTTAGCCAGGATGGTCTTGATCTCCTGACCTCGTGATCCACCCGCCTCGGCCTCCCAAAGTGCTGGGATTACAGGCTTGAGCCACCGCGCCCGGCCAATATATTCTTTATGTGTTAAAACTTACTGTGCTTTTTCACAGGCACAACAATTGAGGAAAGGACCTAAACAATAGGCCAAGAAAATCTGAGGTCTCCACTATTAGAGAAATGTCTTCACATAGTAAAATAATGAAGATGTAGGCTCCTATTATCAGTTGTACAAACATATGTAAAGGAAGTTATGAGATGCCTCATTTAACAAAGCTATAAAATCAAGATCACAATGACCCCAATACTCAAAATCATTACACCAAAGTTAAAGTCCTTGAGCAAAGATAATATTAATCAGCAAAACATACCAAAAACATAAAAGGAATCATTTTGAGCATCAGGAATTCCTATAAGTTCAAGATGTTTATTTCTCTTACTTACTAAATGTAAAGAAACCAGATGCAACTACTCCTAAAGGAGTAGGACAGCAGAAATGACTGAACTTTTATGTCTCCATCCTTTTCTAACACTGAAAATAAAATTGTATTTTGCTAACTTTACATAATAAATTGACTCTCTTTTCATATGTCAAATTATTATAATCTTTTAGCATATAAGTCAAATCAAACAGATTTACATTTTTTAAATAAATTTTATGAAGTATAATATATATGCCAAAAGTATAAAAATCTTAAGTTCAATGAATTATCACAAAGTGAACACATAACCACTCCTGAAGCTTTGCTGCTACTCGTTCAAATCACTACACAATCATAGGCAATCCCTATCATAACTTCTAAGCCCATAATTCTGTTTTTCCTGGTGCTGAACTTTATATCAACAGAATATACTATATTTAATTTTATGTCTGGTTTATTTTATTTTTTGTTCCTGCATTGATTCGCTTAGGATTATGGCCTCCAACTGCATCTATGTTGCTGCAAAAGAGAAGATTTCTCTCTTCTTTATGACTGCATAATGTTCCATGGTATGTATGTACCACATTTTCTTGATCTAATCTTCCACTGATGGGCACCTGGATTGATTCCATGTCTTTGCTACTGTGAATAGCACAATAATGAACAAACAAGTACATATGTCTCTTTGGTAGAATGATTCATTTTCCTTTGGGCATATACCCAGTAATGGGATTGCTGGGTCAAATGGTAGTTCAGTTTTAAGTTCTTTAAGAAATCTCCAGACTATTTTCCATAGTGGCTGAAATAATTTACATTCCCACCAACCAGTGTCTAAGCATTCCCTTTTCTCTGCAGTCTCAACAGAAACTGCTGGCTTTTTATTTATTTTTATTTTTTTTGACCTTTTAAAAATAGCCATTCTGACTGGTGTGATATCTCATATGCATTTCTCTGATCAGTGATGTTGACCATTTTTTCATGTTTGTTGGGTGCTTGTATGTCTTCTTTTGCGAAGTGTCTGTTCACGTCCTTTGCCCATTTTTTAATGGGGTTATTTGTCTTTTGCCTGTGGACTTAAGTTCTCTATAGATTCCGGATATTAGGCCTCTGTCAGACGCACAGTTTGAGAATATCTTCTCCCATTTTGAAAGTTGTCTGTTTACTCTGCTAATGGTTTCTTTTGCTGTGAAGAGCTCTTTAGTTTGATTAGGTTCTACTTGTCAATTTTTGTTTCTGTTGCAATTGCTTTTGGGGACTTAGCCAAAAATTATTTATCAAGGCCAATGTCAAAAAGAGTTATTTCCTTGGTTGTCTTTCAGGATTTGTATCGTTTGAGGTCTTACATTTCAATCTTTGATCCATTTTCAGTTGATTTTGTATATGTTGAAATGTAGGGGTCTGGCTTCAATCTTTGGCATATGGCTAGCCAGTTATCCAGCATCATTTATTGAATAGGGAGTCCTTTCCTCATTGCTTGTTTTTGTCAGCCTTGTGAAAGATCAGATGGTTGTAAGTGTGTGGCTTTATGTTCAAGTTTTCTACTCGGTTCCACTGGTTTACATGTCCATTTTTCTACCAGTACCATGCTGTTTTGGTTACTGTAGCTTTATAGTACAGTTTGAAGTCAGGTAGTGTGATGCCTCCAGGTTTGTTCTTTTTGCTTAGGATTGCTTTGGTTACTCGGGCTCTTTTTTAGTTATATATGAATTTTAGGATAGTTTTCTTTTTCTAATTCTGGGATGAATGACACTGGTAGTTTGATAGGAATAGCACTAATTCTGTACATTGCTTTGGCCAGTATGAACATTTTTACAATATTGATTTTTCCGATCCATGAGCATGGAATGTTTATGTTCTTACTGATTTTTTAGACTTATAAATACAGTTCAGTCTATCATTTTTCTTTTATTAATACTACTACTCAAATTCCATTTTAAAAATCTTTGTTTATTCATGAATATGAAGATATTTGCCTCTGTTATATTCTAGAATATTATTGTACTTCCACATTTAGATCTAAAATTGATCTGAAACAGATCAATATTCATTTTTTGCAATTGTACACCCAATTGGCCCAGAACAATTTATTAAGAAAAATTGCTCTCTGTAGTTCCACCTTTGCCATAGATTAAGTACCCATACATGTATAGGTCTGTCTGTGGAATTCCTATTTGCTGCATTAGTCTATTTCCCTATCTTTGCAACAACACTTAATTATTGTACCTTCATAAGTGATGAGATCTGATAGAGAAGTCCTCCAGCTTTGTTCTTCTAAAATTTGGATAGAAAAGTCCTCCAGCTCTGTTCCTGTAAAGCTTTTCTTTTGGAAATTGACATGGAGACTCTAAAATTTATAAGAAAATGACCCTTCACATTTTTGTGTAAATTTTAGAATCACCATGTCAATTTCCAAAAGAAAAACACCTGCTAAAATTTTGTTTGGGATCACATTAAATCTACAGATCAATTTGGGCACAATAGACATCTGCATAACATTGAGTTTTTCAAACAATTGTCATAATTTGGTCTGAGATATATTTAAATTTTATTTAATTTCTCACAATAAGATTTTATAGTTTTCTGTGTAAAGATCTTGCATATAAGTCATTAGATTTATTCCTTAGGTTATTAATGTTCTGACAGTAACATAAATTATATTAGTTTTAAATTATCAGTTTAAACTGTTCCTGGTATACAGAATTACTCTGGATTAATTTTTTTATATTGATGTTATTTGCAGCAACTGATTACCTACATACATATTATGTTATATTATATATCTGCCTTATTACAGTGGCTGGAAATTCCAATACAATGTTGAATAAAAGTGGTGACAGTGAGCACCCTTAACCCATTCCCAATCTTAGAGGGAAAGCTTTCTATATTTCACCATAATGTTTGCAGTAAAGTTTTCATGTGTCTTTGTACATTTTACCACATAAATGATTTGCTTCCATTCCTAGTTCACCAGAGGTTTTATCATAAATACATGTTAAATTTTATCTATACTTTTTTCTGCATCTTTCAAGAAGATTACAGATCATTACTTCTCTATTTTCTTATTCAAATTTTGTAAATTTTAGCTAACCTTATATTCTTTGAATGAACCCAAAAAATCTATTATTTTCTTTCTAAATTGCTGGAATCGTCTTCATGGAAAAGATAATACTAAAATTTTCCTTACCTGTAACATCCTTTTCATATTTTTATATCAAGGTTATGCTGGCCTCATAAATCTCAACATAATTATTTCTGCTTCCAGAAAGTTTGCAAAAGATTGATGTTATTTATTTCTTAAATGCTTATCTCTTAAATATTTGGGAAAATTCACCAGTAAAGTGATCAGGGCCTGGAGAATTTGTTTTGTTTTGTTTTTATTTGTTCATCTGTATGTATGCTTCTGTATTTTGAGGCAACAAGGTTTCAATTAAAAATTCTAGTTATTTGACATAAGATTATTTCAATGTTCATGTGTCAATTCTGGTAAGTTTTGTTTTTCTAGAAATTTGCCATAGTTCATCTACCTTTTCACATTTACTGTCATACAGTTGCTTATCATATGTTCTTACTAACTTTTAAACTCTATATGATCTGTCATGACATCCCTTTTCGTTCTTGGCATGGATTATTTCAGTAATCTTTGTTTCTAAGTCTCTGTGGGGATTTACCTATTTTATTACTTTTAAAAACAACCAACTTTGTTGAGTTTTGGTGGCTTTATGGATCATTTCTATCACATGTTTCCTATTTCATCAATTCATGCTCTTATCTCATGTTCCTTTCCTTTATCATGTCTTTATTTTCTTTATCCTTTCTTTGGGATCAGTCTGCTGTTCTTTTTCTAACTTCTCAAGGGGATTCTTACACTATTGATTTTCAGACTTTTAGAAAATCACTTCTAATAAATGCATTTAGAGCTACAAGTGTCCCTCCTTAGCTGAATCACATGCATTTTGATGTGTCATCGTTCAGTAATTTTAAGTATGAAAATTTTCAGTATGAAAATTATACTAGGGTTTTTTGCCCAGGCACGGTGACTCATGCCTGTAAACCCAGCACTTTGGGAGGCCAAGGCGGGCGGATCATGAGGTCAAGAGATCGAGACCATCCTGGCTAACAGGGAGAAACCCCACCTCTACTAAAAATACAAAAAATTAGCCAGGTGTAGTGGCACACGCCTGTAGTCCCAGCTACTCAGGAGGCTGAGGCAGGAGAATTGCTTGAACCCGAGAGGCAGAGGTTGCAGTGAGCCGAGATTATATCACTGCACTCCAGACTGGGTGACAGAGTGAGATTCTGTCTAAAAATAAATAAATAAAATAAAATAAAATAAAATAAAATAAAATAAAATAAAATAAAATTATATATATATATGTGTGTGTGTATATGTATAAAAAACGGTTTTTCTTATTATTTTTATGGAATCACCAAAAGTTACTTTTGTGTTTATTTGTTCTTGGAAACAATGTATATGCCTCAATTATAACGTATTATGTTCTCAAATATCAAATGAGACAAAATTGTTCATTGTGCTATTCAAATGTTTTATATTCTTGCTGGGTTTTTTTGGGTCCCCTGGTACTACCAGTTACCAAGAAAATTGGGTTAAAAACATCGCACTATGTTTTGTCCTCTTTTGTTTGGTCAATTTTACATTATTTCAACACTGTGTTATAAATTATACATAAATTAAGAACTATTATGCCTTCCTTTTACTTTCAACTTTTCTAAATATTTTTATTTAAGGTTTATCTTTTCTAAGCAGCAAATGGCTGTTTTGTTTTCATATCCAATTCAAAAATTCTTTGCTTTTAACTGGAATATTTAGTCTCTCACATTTAGTATAATTGGAATTTTTGTTTGTTTGTTTTTTGAGATAGAGTCTCTGTCACCCAGGCTGGAGTTCCGCGATGCAATCTCAGTTCACTGCAGCCTCTGCCTCCTGGGTTCAAGTGATTCTCGTGCCTTAGCCTCTCAAGTAGCTGGGACTACAAGCACATGCCACCATGCCTGGTTAATTTTTTATATGTTTAGTGGAGATGGGATTTCTGCATGTTGGCCAGGATGGTATCAAACCCCTGACCTCAAGTGATCTGCCCGCCTCAGCCTTCCAAAGTGCTAAGATTACAGGCATGAGTCACCGTGCCCGGCCAACTTTCGGACTTTTTAACACTGATTTACCCCTCTTTCTGACTTACGTGCTATTAGGGCCATGTATTTAAATTTTGTGTATATGCAAGCCACTATTATTACTGTGGCTTTATATGATAGTCATTTAGAATCATCTCTATAATTTCATTACATTCCATCCAGTATCTGGGATCATTTTTCTTCTACTTCAATGGCACTTATTGTAATTAGTATTTCCTTTATTGAAAGCCTACTACTGTCAAATTCTCTCAGTTGTTTTTCTAAAAATGCTCTTATTTTGCTTACATTTTTAAGAATATTTAATTATGTAGAATTTTAGATGGATGATTATTGTCTTTAAGCTATTTGAAAACATGTATTCTGGATTCCATTTCCTCAGTTAAAAAATTAGTTGTCATTCTTCATGCTCTTCCTTTAAAGGAAATATGCCCTTTTTCCTCTATCTGCTTTGAAATTTTTGTCTTCATGTTTTGACTTTCAGCAGTTTTACTATAATATTTCCGAGTTTCTTTGTACTTATGCCCCTTGGTGCTCACAGAACTTCTTTAATCTGTGGCTTAATGTCTTTGTCACTTTTGAAAATTTCTTATTCATTATCACTTCAAATAATGTTCTACATTTGTCTTCACTCTTCTCTTTTTAGGATACCGATTACACATGTGGGTTAGACAATTTCCACATCTTCCTTGTATTTATTTCTGTCCTTTTTTGGTCATCATTTTGTCTTTCTTTACTTTATCTTAGATGTTTCCTTCTGATCTCTCTTCCATTTCATATTTCCCCCTTCAGCTGTGTCTAATCTGCTGTTAATTCTATCAAAGGAATTCTTAATTTACTCAATGTATTTTTCAGTTCTAGAATTTCCATTTGATTGAGTATCCAGTCCTGTGCTAATATTCTCTCCCTTACATTTTAATTCCTTGAACATACAATAATTATTTTAAAGTTTGTGTCTAAAACACTCCATTATCCTACATGTATGTTTCTAATGGATTTTTTTTCATATCTTATCTTCTTCTAAGCTTTTTTTTAGTTTGTGCCAGATCCTGTATATGATATATAGAGGAAATACTTTAAGGCTCTGTATGATGTTATCTCACTCAATAAAGTACTTACTTTTTATATTGCCATCTAACTACATTATAAGCATTTCACCAAAATCTAATAAAAGATTGTGATGATTCAAAGGTAAGCTAATTATCACGAGTAAGCTTTAGAACCTCAGGGGCCAGACTAAATCCTTAAGTATGTACCAAGGCTCCTCTTCCTTGGCACACCTGGAAATCTAATTTTGTTCCTCCATAATGACTGACACAAGGACTGCTCAGTGTCTCAGGAAGTTTCCAGGATTTCTAACTGTCTCAAGGTTAAAATTACACAAAATGCCAGTCTTGTATCCCTTGACATTGTACCTCTCCTAAATCTTTGACAAATTCTCACGGTTTTGATAGTTCTCTCAAGTTTTAGGCAAATAAAATTCCTAATTTTTCTCAGGGGAAGTAACAGTCCAAAAGAATTCATTTCACCACTGAAAAAGAATAAGTCCTCAAAACACATTTCCTAGTATCTCAACAAAGTGCCCTATCTGTGTAACCGTATCTACTAAAAACTGAAACCAGTTCTGAGGTGGTAAAAAGTAAATATAGGTCTATACAGTGGATACACAATGCTGATACATAATAGGTACATAATGGTGACATCACATACAATATAATCCAGGGGTTCTCAACACCCTGTTAGGAACCAGGCCGCAGAGCAGGAGGTGAGTAGCAGGTGAGGGAACACAGCTTCATCTGTCTTTACAGCCATTCCCCATCACTCACATAACTGCCTGAGCTCCACCTCCTGTCAGATCAGCGGCAACATTAGATTATCATAGGAGTGCAAACCCTATTGTAAACTGCACATGTGAGGGATCTACGTTGCATGCCCCTATGAGAATCTAATGCTTGATGGTCTGAGGTGGAGCTGAAGTAGTAATGCTAGGGCTGGGGAGTGGCTGTAAATATAGATTAATGTTAGCAGAGAGGTTTGACTGCACAGGGACCACAATAAATCAATTGCTTGCAGACTCATATCAAAACCCTATCAGTGAGTGAGTGGCAAATGATAATAAAGCTGCATCTGGTAGCAGGCTTTATAGTGGCAAGTGAGGTGATGTACTTCAATTGTACAGTTGCATCTGGTAGCAGGCTTGAAGGCAGAATCTAATACTTATTTTACTCCATGCGGGCACTGCGCACCCCCCCCCCCATTATTTTATTTACCATTTCTGTCCACACCTCTTTCCCACACTGCACACTTGTCTCAGTTAACAGTTTTAGTAAGTCCACAAACAAACCTCAGACAAACTGAGTAAAAAACAAACGTCAATGGAGAGCTTCTTTGAAAAGAGGGAATGATGAGACAGCAGAAGACTCTCAGACTGCCTACAAAAAGAAAGCTGCATTTCAAAGAAAATACTAAGAATCCTACTTAAATTATAGGTTCATTACAACAGGTGATTCACATTCTCCAAGTCCACTTTGTATAATACATGGCAACCAGCCATCCAATGAAACCATGAAACCTTCAAAACTGCTTCACCACAAGGAGACCAAGCACTCTGCATTAAAAAAATAAGCCTTTGGAGTTTTTCAAAAGGAAAAAAAAAAAAGTGAACACAAAGAGCCAAAGCAATTATTGAAAGCCATCATTCATCAAATGGTCTGTACTGAGAGCATCATTCTTAGTAGCTAACAGCATTGCTAAACCTTAGAAGCCCTTTACTATTGATGAAGAGTTGATCCTGCCTACTGCTAAAGACATTTGTAGTCTTTTAGAAGAGGCTACAGTTCAAAAGGTAGCACGTGTTCCTCTTTCAGCTAGCACCATAACTAGATGAACTGACGAAACAGCAGAGGATACTGAGGCACAATTGTTAGAGAGAATTAATGAGTCACCTCGGTAAGCAATCCAGGTTGATGAGTCGACCGATGTTGACAATAAAACAACAACGTTTGTTTTTGTGCAATATATTTTTCAGGAGGATGTGCATGAGGATAAGTTATGTGCACATTTCTCTCTCTCCCTCTCTTTTTTTTTTTTTCTTTGAGACAGGGTCTCACTCTGTCACCCAGGCTGGAGGACAGTGGCACAATCTCAGCTCACCACAGCCTCCATCTCACAGGTTCAAGCAATCCTCCCACCTCAGTCTCTCAAGTAGCTGGGACTACAGGCATGTGCCATCATGCCTGACTAACTTTTGTATTTTTAGTAGAGATGGTGTTTCACCATGTTAGCCAGGCTGGTCTCAAACTCCTAAACTCAAGCAATCCACCCGCCTCTGCCAAACAAAGTGCCGGCATCACAGGCATGAGCCACCACGCCCAGACTATTATGTGCACTTTTGTTGACAACCAACACAACAGCTGCAGAAGTATTCAAATCTTTGAATGATTACATATCAGGAAAATTGAATTGGTCATTTTGTGTCAATATATGTACAAGTGGAGTGGCTGCCATGACTGGACAGCTTTCTGGTTTTACTGCTTGGGTCAAAGAGGTTGCTTCTGAATGTCAGTCTACTCACTGTGTCGTCAATAAAGAAATGCTGGCTAGGCGAAAAATGTCACCTGAACTTAACAATGTTTTGCAAGATGTGATGAAAATTATCAACCACATTAAAGTATGCACCCTCAACTCACATCTGTTCACACAGCTCTGTGAGGAGATGGGTACACAGCACACATGTCTTCTCTCTTTTCTTTCTTTTCTTTCTTTTTTTTTTTTTCTTTTTGAGATGGAATCTCACTCTGTCACCCAGGCTGGAGTGCAGTGGCACGATCTCGGCTCACTGCAACCTCCGCCTCCCGGGTTCAAGTAATTCTTCTGCCTCAGTCTCCTGAGTACCTGGGACTAAAGGCATGCACCACCATGCCCAGCTAATTTTTGCATTTTTTAGTACAGACAGGGTTTCGCCATATTGGCTACGCTTGTCTCGAACTCCTGACCCCACGATCCGCCCACCTCGGCCTCCCAAAGTGTTGGGATTACAGGAACGAGCCACCGCACCCAGCCGCATGTCTTCTCTTATACACAGAAGTGAGATGGCTTTCTAAAGGTGGGTCACTGGTCAAGAGTTTTTGACTTACAAGGGCTACTGCAGAGATTTCTTTTAGAAAAACTGGCAGCACATTTCAGTGACACAGAATGGGTCGCAAAACTTGCTTACTTGTGTGACATATTCAACCTGCTCAAGAAACTCATTCTGTCACTTCAGGAGAGAATAACAACTGCATTCAAGCTGGCAGGTAAAGTGGCTGCATTCAATGCCAAACTGGGATTATGGGGCGACAAGGAAACACTGGAATTTCTGACATGTTTCAAACATTAGAAGAGATTCTTTCTCCCAGCACCTTCTTTCTACCAGCTGGTGCATGAACAACTATTACAGCTTACAAAAGAATTTCAGCATTACTTCCCAACTACAAAAGGCCCCCATACTGGGAAGGAATGGATTCGCGGCCCATTTGCGAGTAAGCCAGGTGAATCGACTTTGTCCATGCTAGAAGAGGATCAACTGCAGGAGATCGCAAATGACAGTAGCCTTAAAAGTATGTTTGAGACAACTTCAAATCACTATACATTGTGAATTAAAGTCAAGGCAGAATATCCTGAGATTGCCACAAAAGCACCAAAAAGCCTGCTTCTATTTCCAGCATCCTGTCTTTGTGAAGCAGAGTTTTTCTGCAGTGACAGCAACCATAACGAGATTACAGAGTAGACTGAACATAGGCAAAACACTTTAGGTGTCACCGTCTCCCATCACCCCCAGAATGGGACCATCTAGTTGCAGGAAAACAAGCCCTTACTCTACATTATGGTGAGTTGAATAATTGTTTCATTATATATTATAATGTAATAACAATAGAAATAAAGGGCACAATAAATATAATGCACGTCATTCATTAACAAACCATCTCCTCTCCCTGTGTCCGTGGAAAAATTGTCTCCACAAAACCAGTCCCTGATGCCAAAAAGGTTGGGGACCGATGATATAATCCATATATAATAGCAAACTTGACAAATAAGCTAAAAAAAGGTCAAAACTTAAAGAATACTACAAACTTTAAGGATAATGAAAAAATCAATTAGTGCACACTGATAACTTTGTGTGCTTAAGAAATTTAAGACACATTAAAATATTAAAGCATCATACATCTACAACATATTTTTAATGAGGTATTTAAAATAATTTACAAATTGTTTTAGTAAATTGTTTTACAATATAAATATCCACTGCCATTTGTGCACATACCAAAATTGCCAAGGCTGATAAATATATTCATCTAGGCAACACTTTCACTACGTAAAGTTTTCAGGTAGAAAAGCGTGGAAAATTTGAGAAAATTTCATTCAAGTAGTGAGCAACAACTAAATCTCTCATTTTGACTTTACACAAATAACATCCAATTCTGCTCTCTTATCCATTCACTTTTATTAAGATTCTTCTTACCTGAGCATTGCTATATCCATTATTATTACTATGAACTACACTGCCTCCTTCACACAGAAGTTATTCTTCCCTTTTGGTATGATATAGCATTTAAAATATATTTTTAGGGCCAGGCACGGTTGCTCACACCTATAATCCCGGCACTCTGGGAGGTCAAGGCGAGTGGATCACCTGAGGTGAGGAGTTCAAGACCAGGCTGACCAACATGGTGAAACCCCATCTGTACTAAAAATACAAAATTAGCCAGGCATGGTGGTGCGTGCATGTAATCCCAGCTACTCAGGAGGCTGAGGCAGGAGAATCACTTGAACTTGGCAGGTGGAGGTGGCAGTGAGCTGAGATCACGCCACTGCACTCCAGCCTGGGCAACAAGAGTAAAAACTCCGTCCCAAATAAATAAATAAAATAAAGTAAAATACATGTTTAAAATGTGAAACAGACTGATAGTACCTTAATCACTATACCACAATTCCACTTGCTAACATAGCAAAATGTCAGAGAAAAATGTACAAATATTAAATGTAAGGAAGTAAGATGCTATTTATGAGTTACACAAAACAAAAATGAACATAAAAATATAAAGAATAAAACTGCATTTTATTAGACAAAAAAATAAGAATTAACGAAATTACCAAAAGAAAAAAAGGTGTTATAATTCTATATTTTTTTAAAAAGTAGAAATTAGGATATATGTATGAAAGTGAAGGGGGTAGAAGAAATCGTGATTTGGTGGAAACCTTTGTATTTTCTTAGATCACATAAAGTAACTTCATGCTGTAAGTTTAAAAGAATGTATAGTGCCTTAAAAGAAAAAAAAAGTCATTTCCCAGATTTTACAAAGAAAAATTAGGATAACAAAAATTTTATTTTAAAACTTCTATACCCAAAAAATCAATAAATGAAAAATTAATAATATTTCAGTCACAAACAGAATATTATGGATATTAATTGGCAATTCACTAAACAGGAAACAATAGTAAGTGAACACATAAAAAGATGTTTACAATAGTAATCAGGAAAATGCACATTAAAATACTATTCACTCCCGTCACCTTGGCAAAAGTAAAAATCCTCAAAATTTTCAAATGTTGGTGAGAACATGAAGAATCAGGGACACATACCCTGTTGGTGGAAGTATATAAACATTACCACAGTGTCTTGAAAAGCACTTCGGCAGCATGTGATAAAGTTGAGGATATAAATACTCTCAGATACAACAATCTCACTTTTAACTATGCACCCTAGAGCAACTCTTAAATATGTACATGAAAAGACCAGTATAAGAAGTGCAGTGCAGCATTGTTTATAACAACAAAAGGTGAAAATTTACCTAAATGCCATAAGCTCTGTAGTTCACAGGAAGTTAGATGATGAAACTAAATAAATGCTTTTTAAAAAATACAGATGACAATAAAACGTGAGTGCAAAGAAGAGCAAATCCCTGAACAGATGATATTGAAGTCATACTGGTAAACAAAATTACTCATCTGAAATTAAGACAGTATCAGCATTTATAATGAATGCATATAAAGTATTTCTATGTCAGAAACCATTTATTTTAAAGTCAATCATTCATAATAATAATGGCAACATAGAAAATGTGTTATCTTGTGTACTCACCAAGTCTTAGTGTTAACTTCATATTTATAAAGATCATCAACCAATCCATATTTGTTGCCTGGCAATGCTTTATACCCTCCATGAACATAAATGGACTTTGTTATTTCATCATACACACTGGTATGGCCATATCCACCTTGTACAATAGCTCCTTTAGTTTCTGGAACAAGCCAAGTGTTTGATGCTGTAACAGAAAGAAAATGCATTGTAAATTTCAAGTAGTATTTTTAAATATAACTAATATATCACCAGAAATACCAACAAGTTAATTCTAATGACATATTTTTATGAGTAAATATCACAGAGTTAATATTAATTTAATCAAGAAACACTTATTAAATATATGCCAGGTTAGGTGCTGGAGTTGAAGTTGAGTAACACTGGTCTTTCCATAGATGAAGTTAAACTCTGAAATACTAAAAAGAACATTTTGTGTGTTTGCAAGAGAAAAAAGAAAACTTTATTCTTATACTACATAAGTAGCTCTGAAAAAAAATTTTAACAAATATTTTATGAGAGCCTACCATGTGAGTTAGTCACTGATATTACAAGGATAAAATGATAAGATCCCTACCCTTAGTAATCTAAAATTAAATTAATTGAACACATTTTTAGTACTGTGCTGATCCTTTATTTGTTGGATATAAGCCCCACTTTCCTTTTTATAAAGTCCTTTGTATTGCGGAGGATGAAAATCTAAACAATAAAATTTCCAAGACTCTCTTGACAATTGTGTTACTATTAGGTTCCAACAATGGGAGTACTAGTATGAGATTAAAGGGCAAGAGGAAAGATTCTGATTTTGCCTCTAGCAGCAGGAACAGGAAGGCAATTACAGTAGGTAATGGCAGTGCTGGCTTAATAGGTATTCTCTGTTCAGTAGCAAAACTGGTACGTATAGTTGCTCACTGGCAAATGTGATCATAGGCTCCAGCCTAGGTATGTAGCACTTCTAGATTTCTGGGTGATCCCTTCCCTTTGGTATCTCTAGTCCTTCTAACACTTTTGTAACTAATTTCCGATATTAAAATCCCACTCTGATTGCTGTATCTACAAGAGATTCATTTCCCAATATAGTTTCACTAATAAAAACACCAATCATATGCAAGGGATGCTCTTAAGAAACGCATATGAAAAATGCACAATTTCTTGGTCTTAGAAAATTTACTCTAAAAACCAGCTATATAAAAATATGTTATTTGTTTTTAATTATGCATATAGATCATATATCCATACTTCCTCTAAAGCCACCTAAAATGTGGCTTCCTAGTCAGCTCATTGAAAATACCAAAATCAACTAATAGAAAATGATAATGCTTAAAAATTCTTTGCATTTACAAAATTCTAAGGCAGTAAAGAAAATGATTCTACAATGGTCATAAAAAATAGAAATATCAAAAAAAAGTCATCCAAGCCACTGGTACTTTACCTGTTAAGAAACTTTGTGGTACTCATATGTAACTAATGGGCATTACATTTTGGAGTTAATTTCCAAAAAATGATGTAAAAGACAAGTTATCAGAAATAATTTGATTAATATGCTTTAACCACTTATTATGACTATATATATGAATTTGAACTAAAAGATTTTCATATTTTTATTCATTTTCTTTTAATAAAGATGAACTGGATCCTTACAAAAAAATATTAAGAGGTATAAAATGTAAAAAAGTTACCCTTTCCCCCAACCCACTACCTAGAGGTACTTTCCACAATTTGTTATGTACAGACTATTTTCAAACTACAGTTCTGAATATTTTAGTATACATAAACCACATGTATATGATGTACATAGATATGTTTATGTATATGTGTGTGTGTGTATATATATTCGACCCCTAAAAAGTACTATGTTGCAACTACTGTTTCGCTTAACAAGACATTTGGGGCATCATTCTGTGTCCCATTTATTACTTTTTTAACAGCTAAATTCCATTGTGTTGATAATATATAATTTATTTAAATAACTCTACATTGTTACTCATTTGGGTTTCAATTTGCCCTTAGAAACAATGGTGCAATAAACAACCCTGGAATCAACAGCAGCATCATTTTCTAATAGAGCACAGTTCTCAGTAACTATCTCATTATCTCATTTAATAATAACCTTTGGAGGGTTATATTATTGCTATCTCTTCTTTACAACTTAGGAAATTCAAAGCTAGAAAAACTTAGTAACACATCAAAAGTTTAAAAGTTAATAAGTGGAACAAGATAGTGTAGACTGATTTTTCCCTGCTCCTCCCCACAGAACCTTAGAAATTGTATAAGAGACAACCAAAGAAAAAATCTAAAAAGTGTAAAGAGGAAGGCAGACTGGCTAGGGGCTGGAGGATGTGTGTCGCATGACACTCACTCACCCAACAGAAGAAGGTTACTCAGGCCCAGCATTTCTCAAACCACATCCTTACAATAAAAGGTTACTTGGGTAGGCTTATTCCTTACCCAAATTGAACAAGAGTCCCATGGACAACACCAGATGACCCAAACAGCACTAGCAAGAGGGACCCGCCAAATACTACTTATAGTAAGTACGCAGGGAAAGCACTCCCCTTCCCCACAAGGCCTAAGACTGGAAAGGGAGATCTCACCACGAGAGCTAAATGCAAAACCCAAACTAGGTGACTACCTGCTAAGATAAAAGATTTAAAATAGGACCCAGAAACTCCCATTATAAAACCCAAAATGTCAAGATACAATCAAAAATTCCTTGTCATACCAACAACAAGAAAAATCACAACTTGAATGAGAAAAGACAATCAGGTAATACTGAGATGAATGGATCAGATGTTAAAATTATCTAAAAAGAATTTTAAAGTAGCTATGATAAAAATACTCCAACAAGTAATTATAAATTTATATTTTCAACTTTTGAGTTCTAGGGTACAAGTGCAGGTTTGTTACATAGATAAATCTATGTCACGGGAGTTTGTTGTATAGATTATTTCATCACCCAAGTATTAAGCCTAGTACCCATTAGTTATTTTTCGTGATCCTCTCCCTCCTTCCATGATTCACCTCCAACAGGCCCCAGTGCGTGTTTTTCACCTCTATGCGTCCATGTGTTCTCATCATTTAGCTCCCACTTATAAGTGAGAACATGCAGTATTTGGTTTTCTGTTCCTGTGTCAATCTGTAAAGAATAATGGCCTGCAGCTCCAACCATGTCCCTGCAAAAGACATGATCTCATTGTTTTTCGTGGCTGCATAATATTCCATTGTGTATATGTACTACATTTTCTTTATTCCGTCTATCACTGATGGGCATTTAGGTTGATTCTTTGCTATTGTTAATAGTGCTGCAATGAACATATGTGTGCATGTGTCTTTATAATGGAATAATTTATTAATATATTTCTTTGGATATATACCTAGTAATGGGATTGCTGAGTTAAATGGTATTTCCGTCGTTAGGTTTTTAAGAAATACCACAGTGTCTTCCACAATGGTTGAACTAACTTACACTCCCACCAACAGTGTATAAGTATTCCTTTTTCTCTGCAACCTCACTACTATTACAAATTATCTTGAAACAAACAAAAATATCTCAGTAAAAAAAAAAAAAAGTTAAAAAAACAACTACAATAACAAATAAAAACTAACTGCATAGGCTCAATACCAGAGTGGAAATGACAAAGGAAAGAATTGTTAAACCTGAGGATGGAACAATAAAATTTATCGAGAGAGGGAGTGGGACAAGGGGTGAAAAAGTAACTATTGGGTACTAGGCTCAACACCTGTGTGACAGGATCAATCATAGTCCAAACCTCAGCATCATGCAATACAGCAACAAACCTGCATTTATATTCACCCCCCTGAATTTAAAATAAAAGTAAAAATTATAAAATTAAACAAAAAATTAAAAATAAAAATAAATTAAATAAATAAATAAAATTGATCCAATATGAAAAATAGAGAAAACAGACGGGGGGGGGAAAAGTGAACAGAGTCTCAGAGACCCTTAGGACAATAACAAATGATCCCACATTTGTAGCACCATAAACCCAGAAGTAGAAGAAAAAGCAATGGGGCTTACAGAGTTTTTAAAGAAATGATGGCCAAATACTTCCAAATTTCGTAAGACATAAACCTACAGATTCAAGAAACTAAGTAAATCTTAAATAGGTTAAACCCAAAGAAATCCATGCCAAGACACCTCATAATTAAACTTCTAAAAACCAAAGACAAGGAAAAAAATATTGAAAGTAGCCAGAGTGAAATGACAAATTACCTAGGAAAACAATAATTTTAATAATACTGGACTTCTCATGTGAAACCATGGAGGCCCAAAAGAAGTAACACAACTGCTCTCAAATGCTGGAGAGAAAAAGAAATGTAAAGTATGAATTCTACCTCCAGTGAAACTATCCTTCAGAAATTAAGAAGGAAAAAAATTCTTAAATTTAAAAAAACTAAAAGAATTTGTCATTAGCAGTCTCTCCTTAAATAATGGTTAAAGGAATTTCTTCAAACAGAAAGATAAAGGAAGGAAGCCTGGAGCATCAGAAAAGAAGTCAGAATTATAAATAGAGCAGAAATATGAGTACAAACAACAGATTATCCTTCTCATGGATGTTTATTAATAATATATGATGGAAAAAAATTATAACACCATCTGATACTTAAGATAATGATATTTAAAAGTGAGAAAAGTAAAGGTAAAGTGATATAAATGAAAGCAAGGTTTCTACATCTCACCTGAGGTGGTAAATCATTGATGCCAGTAGACTGTGATAAGTCAAATATGTGTATTTTAATACCCAGACCAACCACTAAGAAAATTATACAAAAGATACTACCAAAATTATACAAAGAGATACTATAAAGAACACTATACAAGTGCATCAAAATGGAATCCTAAAAATTATTCGCATAACTCACAGGAAGCAAGTAAAGAGAAAAAGAGGCACGAGAAAATGAAACAAACAGAAAACAAGTAATAAAATAGCAGACGAGGTTACTAACATACCAAAATTACCTTAATTGTAAATGATCCATTTATAAAACATTCTTGGAATTACAAAATTATAAAAATGGAGAACAAACTGGTGGTTCTGAGGAGCCACGGTAGAAAGGAGGTAGGTGTGGTTAAAGGGGCAATGAGAAGGATCTTTGGGGTGAAGAACTACTCTATTTCTTAACTGTGATGGCAGATACATGAAACAACATGTGTGATAAAACTGCACAGAATGAAATATGCACACACACACACAAATGAATACAAAACTGGGAATATCTGAGTAAAATCATAGAATTATATCCATGTCAGTATCTAGACTTAAAATGTTACACATTTGTGCAAGATGTTACCATGAGAGAAAACTGTGTAAAGGGTATACAGAATCACTCTCTTATTATTTCTTACAATTATATACCTGTAACTACATTTATCTCAAAACAAAAAGTTTATTTTAAAAATATAATATTCACCCTACTAGTAATCAGCATAATTCATTATGAAATAAAGTATTTCACTTAACTACTTGACAAACATTTTTTTAAAAACTTTTGGAATTGTAAGAGCCAAGATACGGGTCTAACACCAAAATGTGCATTCTTAAGTACTACCTCAATGTTTCTCTAGGTTCAGTCAGTAGCAGTTCAGGCAAGGAATTCATAAGTGGTATAGTAGTTTCAGATGAAAAATTAAGGTCACAATTGTGTTCCCATACAGGAGACAAATTTTAAAAGTAAGATTAATTTGATTCACATTATCATATTCTTCTTATGTTTTGCATTTGGAAATGTGTATATACTGTAAGGAACCAGCTGGTCTCAATAAACACGCAAGGTAACAAAATATAGATCACCTCAGAAAAAGTATTTTCTTATCCTCTGTTGTTATTTGAATATGCATGAATTTTTTTTCAGTTTGGTAGTGTGCTTTATCATATTCTCAATTTATAAAAAAGTAAATCACTGGTTCAGAAGTAGGTCATTAACGAGAAAAGACAGTGGTGAAAACGGATGCATGAATACATGAACTCAGGATAATACTGCAAAAGTAAAAAGCAAAAATGACTCAAATATACCAAGAGTTCTTCATTAGTCCATGATGGAGTAATCTGGAAAGCATTTCCTACCACAAACAACTCAAAAACCAGGAAAAAAAATAAAAATAAAAAATGCTTTACGGATACTGGATACCAAGTAGCATAAGGCTGTTATCCTGTGACAGCATAGGACTACGACTCTAAAAGAAACAGAAACAACGTAGGCTCTATGATTGCCAGAGCATACTGCTTGTAGGCAATACCCTGGCCATGACACAAGATGGGGGAAGTAAAGAGAAATAAATAAACTTTTTAGTGTGAAATAAATATTTCTCTTCTTTAAAGAGAAATAAATAAATATTTTACTTCGGCTTGTTATCCAACATCTGTGAAGCATTTTTCATATATTTTTTCTGTTTTTTGAGTTGTTTATGGCAGGAAATCCTTTCCAAATTACTCCATCATGGCCTAACGAAGAACTCTTGGTATATGTGAGTCATTTTTACTTTTTACTTTTACAGTAGTTTTTGCTTTTATAGTATTTTAAGTGAAATACTATATTTCATAATGAATTACCCTGAGTACTTGTAAGGTGAACAGAAACTCAGTGAGATCCCAAATAGAGTGGTGATCTCACTAACTTGAGAAAACAAAGATTAGAGTTTAAAGAAATCATGTACCCTAGAACTTAAAGTATAATCATAAAAAAAAGAAAGAAATCAAATCAGCTCACACACAGAGAAAACTCAGAGATCTGCAGAAAAGTCCCAAATGTCTTTAGCTGAGTACTGATCTGTAAGTGCAAAGGGGGAAAAATTACTTAAGGCTATGGAAAGGACCAAGAAAAAGCTGATAAACAACTCTTGAGTCTTACACAGCGCTGGGAACAGTTTGCGCTCCAAGCAACAATAGAAAAATGACCTCATACTACAGGACGCATTCGGTAGAGTCATGAGAAGGGCTGTAGTACCAAAATAAATCAGCAATAAACTGAAAGTTGCTCTGGATCCACTCTAACAAGACTAAGGAGCAAACTCCCAGAATGTTCAAACTGGTAAAAGGCAACTTAACTGCGTGTCAGTACAAAGTCCAACACTTCTTAAAAGAACACCACAAAACCTAATAGCCAATAAGTTTAAAATATGCATGTCTAAAATGTATGAAAAAAATTAACAAGTATAGAAGGCAAAGAAAATATAATTCATAACAAAAAGAATATCATTCAATAGAAAGGACCCAGAAATAAAACAAAAGATAGAAGTCGTAGAACAGAATGTTTTAAAAAATGATTAGAAATATACTCAAATATGTTTAATAATGTTGCAGAAAACATGAATATGATGAAGAGTAATAGAAAATTTTTTAGAAACTAAAATAGAATGCCTATAAATGAAATAGAATGCCTATAAATGAATGCCTCAAATGAAAAGTACATTTAACAGAATTAGCACAAGATTAGAGAGTACAGAAGAATAGTGAACTTATATAGAAATAGAAACTATCCAAAATGAAGCGCATAAACAAAAGGATTTAAAACCTGTATAACAATATCAAGTAGCCTAATCTAGAGTGATAAGAGTTTGAGATAAGTGATGGTGATGTGGTGGACAGAAATATTATTTGAAAAAATAGTTTCCAAAATTTAACAAAATCTGTAATTCCACAAAACCAAGAAACTCAAAGAAATACACACAAGATTGGGGGGGGTGGGGGGCAGGTGGGAAATATAACTCACACCAAGAATTTCATGAAGTGATGAAGACAAAAAAGCAAAAGAACAAAGATAAAAATGACAGCTGACTTTTCATCAGAAACCACTTGCAAGTCAGAGGACAGTGGAGTCATATTTTTAAGCTAGTAAAATGTCGGGGCAGTGGGGGCATGGGAAGGAAATGGCAACAGATAATTCTATATTAAAAACAAAGGAAAACTATCAAAACAGAATTCTGCACTCAGCATATTTTTTTTCAGAAATGAAAGTGAAACAAAAATTTT
This sequence comes from Papio anubis, assembly GCF_008728515.1. Taxonomy (NCBI): domain Eukaryota; kingdom Metazoa; phylum Chordata; class Mammalia; order Primates; family Cercopithecidae; genus Papio; species Papio anubis. The sequence continues at coordinate 18,027,597 of NC_044986.1, forward strand.
CAGATTAAAAGAAAAAAAAAAAAATCAGAGACTTGCCCTACAAGAGATGACAACAAAATTCCTTGGACTGAATGAAAATTATACCTGCTATTGCCAAGAGACACATGAAAAAATGCTCATGCTCACTGGTCATCAGAGAAATGCAAATCAAAACCACAATGAGATACCATCTCATGCCAGTTAGAGTGGCGATCATTAAAAAGTCAGGAAACAACAGAAGCTGGAGAGGATGTGGAGAAATAGGAACGCTTTTACACTGTTGGTGGGATTGTAAATTAGTTCAACCATTATGGAAGACAGTGTGGTGATTCCTCAAGGATCTAGAACTAGAAATACCATTTGACCCAGCAATCCCATTACTGGGTATATAACCAAAGGATTATAAATCATGCTACTATAAAGACACATGCACACGTATGTTTATTGTGGCACTATTCAACATAGCAAAGACTTGGAACCAACACAAATGTCCATCAATGATCGACTAGATTAAGAAAATGTGGCACATATACACCATGGAAAACTAGGCAGCCATAAAAAAGGATGGGTTCATGTCCTTTGCAGGGACATGGATGAAGCAGGAAACCATCATTCTCAATAAACTATCACAAGGACAGAAAACCAAATACCGCATGATTTCACTCATAGGTGGGAGTTAAACAACGAGAACACATGGACACAGGATGGGGAACATCACACACCAGCCTGTCGGGGGGTGAGCGGCTGGAGGAGGGATAGCATTAGGAGAAATACCGAATGTAAATGATGAGTTGATGGGTGCAGCAAACCAGCGTGGCTCATGTATACCTATGTAACAAGCCTGTACGTTGTGCACATGTACCCTAGAACTTAATGTATAATTAAAGAAAAGAAAATTATACCTATTATTATACAGAATTTGGATTTATACAGATGAATAAAGAGAACAGGAAAAAGTTAATATTTGGATAAATATAAATCATCTCTCATTTTTCTCTCTCTAAAATGATAATTTACTGTTAAAAACAAACATTATAACAATTTTGTTGTTTATAACATATATAGATATGATATTAGCTCAAGAGAAATAATTTTTAAAATAAGGTATACTATTTTAAGGTTCTGACACTATATATGAAGAGATTAAGGTAGAATCTGATAAGCTAAAGATGTATATTGTAAATAATACAGCAACCATTTGAAAAAAAAGATGTAGTTAATAATAGTCCTACAGATTCAGGAATCTGAGCAAACCACAAACAAGGTATTTTTTTAAAAATCCACACCAAGCATATAACAATTAAACTGTTGAAAAATAAAAATGAAGAAATCATCTTGGAAGTTGCTACAGAAAAATAACAAATTATATAAGGGAACAACAATTTAAATGACTATGGTTTTATCATAAGAAATCAGAAAGGCCAGAAAGAAGTGGCCCAACATTTCTGAAGTGCTAATAACTACAACTCAGAATTCTATATGCAACAGAAACATCCTACATGTATAAGTGTGACATAAAGGCATTCTCAGATACAGAAAAACTAAGATAATCTATACAGTCAGTGTAGCTGCTCTAAAAGAAATGCTAAATGAGGCTCTTCAGATAGAAGGGATATGAAGCAGAAGGCAACTTGGAATGAGGAAATAACAATAGAAATGGTAAATTTCTGGGTAAATGAAATTCACTGCTCTTCCCTTTTTGAGTTCTTTAAAGTATGCCTGATGGTTGAAAGCAAAAATATTAACATGGCCTTATGGGATTTTCAATGTTTGTAGAAGAAATATATAAGAAATGGTAGCATATGAAAGGAAAAGGTAAAGGTACCTGTAATGTGGTAAGGTTTCTGCATTCCAAACCACGTGACAAAATATTGATTCTTAGTACACTCTAAAAACTATTACTTTTTAATTTATGGAGCAATCACTTAAAAATTACAAAGAGATAATAGTAAATATCACATTAAGACCACCCAAATGTCCATCAATGACAGGCTGGATTAAGAAAATGTGGCACATATACATTATGGAATACTATGCAGCCATGAAAAAGGATGAGTTCATGTCCTTTGTAGGGACATGGATGAAGCTGGAAACCATCATTCCAAACGATTGCAAGAACAGAAAAGCAAACACCATATGTTCTCACTCACAGGTGGGAACTGAACGATGAGAACACTTGGACACAGGAAGAGGAACATCACACACTGGGGCCTGTTGTCGGGTGGGGGGAAGGGGGAGGGATAGCATTAGGAGATATACCTAATGTAAATGACAAGTTAATGGGTGCAGCACACCAACATGGCACATGTATACATATGTAACAAACCTGCACATTGTGCACATGTACCCTAGAATTTAAAGTATAATAAAAAAGAAAAAAAAAGAAAATTTTTCAATAAAGATGTTTAATATGAAAAAACGATTAAAATGGAATACTAAAAAATGTTCAAATACTCCAAACGAATACAGGAAAAAGGAAACAAGAATAAAAATCAGGAAACACAAAGAACTGAATAATAAAATAGTAGACCTAAGTTTAAATATATCAATAATTACATTCAAGAAGTTAATAATGGAGAAAAAATGAAATCGTAGGAGTAAAAAGAAACTAATAGAATAATTAGAGGGCAAAAATCCAAACAGCATGATTAAACCCAAGCATATTGATAATTACATTAAATATAAATTGTCTAAAGCTGTCAATTAGAAGGCAACATCTGTCACATTGAAAAAAAATAGGTAAAGTCCTATCAGCTATCAAAGAGACTAAAATATATGAAAGTATAAAACTCACTATTAAAAGTAAGGACACAATTCAAAATATTCTAATACTGTAATGGTGGTGTGTGAATCACTATTATCCGTAGTATAAAGGTTAATAGACAAAAGTGTTAAAAATAATAGCTACAATAATTTGCTAAGGAATATACAATAAAATATATAAATCATGACATCAAAAACATAAAATGTGAGGGGCAGAGTTGGCATAAAAGTGTAGAGTTATTTTATGTGATCTAAGTTAAGATGTTATCAGCTTAAAAGAGCGTTACAACTATAAGATTGAATCACTAATCAAAAGTTTTAGAATCATTAATCAAAAACCCCCCAACAAAAAAAGCCCACGAAAAAATGAGCTTCGCTAATGAATTCTACCAAATATCTAAAGAAGAATTGACAACAATCCTTTTCAAACTTTTCCACAAAATAGAAGAGGAGGGAACACTTCCAGACTCATTTCTCAAGGCCAGCATTACCCTAATACCAAAGCCAGACAATGACACTATAAGAAAAGAAAAATGAAGGCCAATATTCCTGATAAATATGGAAGGAAAAATCTTCAACAAAATACTAGCAAATAAAAATCAAGATCACAGTAAAAGAATCATTCACTGTGATAAAATGGGATTTATCCCAAGGAAGCAATGATGGGTTAACATGCAAAAAATCAAATAATGTGATACACCACATTAACAGAATGAAGGACAAAAATTCTATGATCATCTCAATAGATGCAGAAAAAGCATTTGACAGAATTCAACATCTTTTCATGATAAAAGCTCTCAGCAAATTAGGTATCAAAGGAATGTACTTCAACATAATAAAGGCCATATGTGACAAGTCCACATCCAACACTACAGTGGTGAAAAGTTGAAGGCTTTTCCTCTAATATTAAGAAAAAGACAAGGATGCTCATTCCCACCACTTCTATTCAACATAGTACAAGAAGCCCTAGCCAGAGAAATTAGACAAAAGAAAGAAATGAAAGACATCCAAATTGGAAAGAAGTGTTGCCTCTGTTTGCAGATCACATGATGTTATATGTAGAAAACCCTAAAGGCTCCACCAAAAAACTTTAAAAAAAAAATAAACAAATTCAGTAAAGTTGCAGGATATGAATAAACATACAAAAATCAGTAGCATTTCTATATGCTAACAATGAACTATCTGAAAAAGAAACCAAAAAACGATCCCACTTACAACATTAAAAACTAAAATAAAATACTTAAAAATAAGTAAGGATTATATCTCCAAGATATTTTTTACCAATAAGACTATATATTCTTTACTTGATTATGTCTATATTTTTAAATTTAGAAATACAGTAATTTCAACCATAAGATAAAAAGTTGACCCAATCTAGGCCGGGTGCAGTGGCTCATTCCTGTAATCCCAGCACTTTGGGAGGTCAAGACAGGAGGATCACTTGAGGCCAGGAGTTCAAGAGCAGCCTAGTCAACATAGTGAAACCTGTCTCTACTAAAAATACAAAAAAAAAAAAAAAAAATAGCCAGGCATGGTGGTGCACATCTGTAGTCCCAGCTTCTCAGGAGGCTGAGGCACAAGAATCGCTTGACTACAGGAGGCATAGGTTGCAATGAGCCAAGATCATGCCACTACACTCCAGCCTGGAATGACAGAGCAAGACTCCATCTCAAAAAAAAAAAAAGTTGGCCCAATCTAGTTTTATACTTTTAAGAATCCTAAGAGGCTCAAAAGTAAATTAAATGCTGAAGAAGAGTACATTTTATACTTTATCACGTACCAAGAAATGACCAGATCATGGGCTTATTTCCTAGCTTGCCTTTCCATAAGCATTCAGTTAGACAGTTAAGACACGAGGGGGCTATTATTTACGGTGAACCTGACATAGAGTGTGTTTTTTCTCTAAGAAGTCATGGTAGATGTCTTCAAAAGATTCCCTTCAACAGCTTACATGGCAAACACCAACCTCTATTACTGCTCTAGCTTTGAAGTTTCACTTGTTTACATTTGTTGGCATAGTACAACCACTTTTTTGAAAACTTTTATACTTATAGATGCCATAATAAAAGAAACTCATTGTTGTTAGTACTTTTGAACCCTGCCTCTGGTTGTAATAACAGAGTAGCTGTGTATTAAAATACAACCATTTCAAAATTCCATAATGACCAAGCTATTCTCTGATTCTAATAAACAACTAACAAAAAAATCAATTTTTAAAAATTTGTGGCTAACCCCAAATTGTTGGTATTATCTAAATTCAGCAGAAATGAAATAAATGTGATAAAACTGAACTGTATTTGTTCTTTGTATCTTCCTTTAATGGTTTTTTTTTTTTAATGACTAGATTAGTTCATTATTCTTGCTAACACAGAAAAATATACTCTGGTCTACTGAACACGCCATGCAAACATTAGTCTGAATTCCCTCCCTGATGATGCCCTCTCAGCAATTAAGCACAAATCTGATTCAGAGGAAATTAAGTAATTAACTGTTCACCTGTCTACAGAGATGACTTCTAGATGTCTCTTTGCTTTAATGTAGAAAGAATAGAAGCATTCTGAATAGAAGCATTCAAACATTTTTTTCTCATGTTCTAGTCCTGTTAATTCTTGAAAATAGTTTACTGAAAAAGCAAACAAACAAGTTTACATTTTCCCACTAATGCCAGTATAGCTAAATTTCCACAATGTCTCATAATTACTACCACTTTAGCTTGCTAAGAAGTCTCCACAACTCCGCTGCTATTCATGTACCTAATCCCAACCCTACTACATTATCTACACAGACATCAGGATATTTTTATAAAAAGCAGACATAATCAAGTTTCAGTCACACTTAACTATTGAAACTGTTTTTTTGTTTGTTTGTTTTTGTTTTTGTTTTTTTTTGAGATGGAGTTTCGCTCTGTCGCCAGGCTGAAGTGAAGTGGTGCAATCTCAGCTCACTGCAACCCCCACCGCCCAGGTTCAAGCTATTCTCCTGCCTCAGCTTCCTAAATAGCTGGGACTACAGGCACGCGCCACTACGCCCAGCTAATTTTTGTATTTTTAGTAGAGACGGGGTTTCACCATGTTGGCCAGGATGGTCTCGAGCTCTTGATCTCATGATCCACCCGTCTTGGCCTCCCAAAGTGCTGGGATTACAGGAGCCACCACACCTGACCGAAACATTTTCTTTTACTGTTCATTAAAAAAACTGAAAATCATTGAAATAAATAAATAAATGTAACCAATGAAGTGAAAGATCTGCACAATGAAAACTATAAAACACTGATGAAACAAATTGAAAAAGACACAAATAAATGCAAAGATCTCACATTCACAGGGTGGAAAAATTAATATTGTTATAATGTCCATAATACCCAAAGTGATCTACAGATTAAGAGCAATCCCTACCACACTCTCAATGACATTCTTCACAAAAAATTTTTTTTAAATCCTAAAATCAGTATGAAACCACAAAAAGCCCCAAAGAGCTAAGGCAACCTTAAGTAAAAAGAACAAATCCAGAGGCCTCCCATTAGTTGATTTCAAAATCTACTATAAAACTGTAGTAATGAAAACAACATTGTACAGGTATGGTACTAACACAAGACCAGTGGAACAGGACAGGAGGCCTGAAAATAGATTCACACATTTATAGTCAATTAACTTTTGATGAAAATGCCTAAACACACAACAGGAAAAGGAAAGTCTCTTCAATTAATGATTCTAGGAAAATTGCAGAAGAATAAAATCAGACCCTCATTTCACACCATACATAAAAATCAACTAAAATGGATTAAAGACTTAAAGACATGAAATGGTAAAACTACTAGAAAAAAAACATAGTGGAGGCTGGGCGCGGTGGCTCACGCCTATAATCCCAGCACTTTGGGAGGCCGAGACGGGCGGATCACGAGGTCAGGAGATCGAGACCATCCTGGCTCACACTGTGAAACCCTGTCTCTACTACAAATACAAAAAATTAGCCGGGTGCGGAGGGGGCGGCCTGTAGTCCCAGCTACATGGGAGGCTGAGGCAGGAGAATGGCGTGAACCCGGGGGGCGGAGCTTGCAGTGAGTGGAGATGGCACCACTGCACTGCAGCCTGGGCGACAGAGCGAGACTCCGTTTCAAAAAAAAAAAAAAGAAAAGAAAAAAGAAAAAAAATAGTGGAAAAGTTAATGACATTCATTGGGTAAAGATTTATTGGATATAATGCCAAAAGCACAGGTAACAAAAGCAAAAATAGACAAATATTACATCAAACTAAAAAGCTTCTGCATAGCAAGGAGACAATCAACAAACTGAAGAGATAACCTATGAAATGGGAAGATACACTTGCAAATCATGTATCTGTTAAAGGGTTAATATCCAAAATATATAAGGAACTCAACTTAACAGCAAGAAAACAAATAACAAATTAAAACATGGGCAAAGGACATGAGTGGACATTTCTCAAAAGAAGATATACAAATGCCCAACAGGTATATGAAAAAATGTTCAACGTTACTCACCATAAGAAAAATGCAAATTAAAACCAAAATGATATATCATTTCACATCTGTCAGAATCGTTATTATCAAAAAGACAAAAGAGAACAAGTGTCGGCAGGAATGTGGAGAAAAGGTAATCCTTGTATCCTGTTGGTGGGAATGTAATTAAATACACCCATTATGGAAAACAATATGAAGCTTCTTCAAAAAATTAAAAGTAGAAACTACCATATGGCCCAGCAATTTCACTATTGGGTATATATCTAAAGAATATGAAATCAGCATGTCAAAAAGATATCTGCATTTCCATGTTCATTATAACATTAGTCTTAATAGCCAAGATATGGAATCAACCTAAGGGCCCATCAACCTAAGGGTCCATCCAATGGAATGAATAGATGAAGAACATGTGGCATATTGATGATGCTTGAATAACATGGGTTTGAACTTCATGAGTCCACTTATGTGTGGGCTCACTTATATGTAGATTCTTTCAACCAAATGCAAATAGAAAATACAATATTTGCAAGATACAAAACTTGTGTTTAGGGGGAGCCAACTTTTCCTATACAGAGAGGGCCAATTTTTCCTACATGTGGGTTCCCCAGGTCGACTGCACTGACTTTGGTATGGGGTCCTGGAACCAATCCCCCATATGTACTGAGGGACAACTGTACATACACAGTGTAATCTTATTTGACCTTAAAAAGGGAGAAAACCCTGTCATTTGTGCCAAGATGAAGCGGGATATCTCTACATCTATTAAAGAAAATACACACACAGTTAAAATCATTCTCAAAAAGTCCTGGAACAGATAGTTTCCCTGATCGAATTCTATCAACCGTTTAAAACAGAAATAATATCAATTCTACATAAACTCTTAAAAAAGATGAAACATGCTTCAAATCATTTAAGATTACAAAACTATATAAAGCTATTACAAGAAAAATACATACTCTAGTATCTCTTATGAATATAGACATAGAAGTCTTTAAGATATTAGCAAATGAAATTCAGCAATATATGAAAAGGATAACACATTATGACCAAGTAAGCTTTCTCCAAGAATGCAATGGCAGTTTAACATGTAAAAGTCAATCAATATCATTCACCATATTAAAATATCAGAAAAATAAAAAACAAAAGTTTTTCTCAACAGATATGAAAAAAAAACTATTTTGAGGAAATTCAACACTGTTCATAAAAAAAAGTAAACAAACTAGAAATAAAAGTAAATTTCCTCAACCTGGTAAGAGTCATGTTAAACACATTGGTAAGACTGCCTATTTCCCTACTAAAATAAGGGAAAAGGCAGGAATATCTGCTGTCACTACTTCTACTCAGTAGTGTACTAATGATCCTAATAATACAAGACAATTAGTAAAAGGCATATACATTGAAAAAGAAAGAGTAAAACAATGTTTATTACCACACCACATGAGCATCTATATAGAAAATAAGTTGTTGACCAGTGGGCTACAGGGATTAATAAGTGTGTTTAGCAAGGTGGCATGATACCAAACACATATTTGAAAATGAATTTTTTCCATAGACTAGCAATTGACTATTGTAAATTTAAAATTTTAAAATACCATTCAGTAATATTAAAAATATGAAATATTTAGGAATCTAGCAAACTATGTACAACACCAATACATTGAAAAATATAAAATACTACTGAAACAAAAGAGACCTAAATAAATAAGTGATATACCATGTCTATGCATTAGAAGACTCAATATTGTTAATACTCAATTTTCCCCTCTCTAGATCCAATGCAATTTCAATTAAAATTCTTGCAGCCTTCTTTCAAAAATTGACAAGTTGATTCTAAATTTTGTATTGCAATATGAAGGACCTAGAATCGCTCAAAACTTTTTAAAATGGACAAAAAGATGGAAGACTTACACTGTCAGATTTAGAGAGCTATAGTAATCAATAGAGTGTGATACTAGAATAACCATAATACACATCACGGACCAGAATACAGTCCAGAAATTTGCTCACACATATATGACCAATTGATTTTTCAACACAGATACTAAGGTAATTCAATGGAAAAAGCTGGAACAATTGGATATTTATTTATTCATTCATTCATTCATTTAGGCACAGGGTTTTGCCTGTCTCTAAATGACAGGTTGGAGTGCAGTGGCACAATCATAGCTCACTGTAGCCTTGAACTCCTGGGCTCCAGCAATCTTCCCACCTCAGGTTTCTGAGCAATTGGGATTATAGGTGAGGGCCACTGGACGAGCCTATTTTTATAAAAATCTCAGCCCTTACTTCACACGATATATGAAAATTCACTCAAATGGATCACAAATATCTGAGGACAAGGGCCAAAATTATAAAACATCTACTAGAAAACACATGAGAAAAATCTTTGTGACCTTGAGCTTGGCAAAGGTCTTTTAGATACAATACAAAAAGTACAGACATTTTAAAAAATAATAAGTTATAATTCATCAAAATTTACAACCTCTGATTTATAAAGAAGATGAAAAGTTATCCTAAAGAGTTACTGGCCTTAATTAGTATATAGAAATAAAGACTGAGCTAGAAAAGTTTACTCAAAGAAATAATAACTGAGAACTTTCCAAACTTGTAGAAAGATATACATATCCAGATACAAGAAGGTTATAAAACACCAACAGATACCTCAAATAAGACTACTTCAAGGTATATAATATTCAGACTCTCAAAGGTCAAGGGTAAGGAACAGATCCAAAAGCAGCAGAGAAAAGAGGCAAATAACGTAAAAAGAATCCATGACATATCTGGCAACAGACTTCTCAGTAGGAAACTTACAGGCCAAAAGAGTGGGATGACATTTTCAAAGTGCTGAAGGAAAGAAAATATCCAACTTAGAATGTTATATATATCCAGCAAAATTATCCTTCAAACATAAAGGAGAAATATTTTCTCAGAAAAATAAAAACCAAGGAATTTCATCAACAACGTGTCTGTCTTACAAGAAATGTTAAGGGAGTTCTTCAATGTGAAAGAAGAGGATATTAACAAACAACAAGAAATCATCTGAAGGTATAAAACTCACTTGCAATAGTAAGTATACAAACATACATAGAATACTCTAATACTATAACTGAAATACATAAAACACTCATATCTGTAGTAGAAAAACTAAAAAACAAACCAATCGAAACTAAAAACTACCACAACTTTTTAAGGTAGACTGTATAAAAAGATATAAATATAGACAATAAAAAGTCAAAAGCCAAAGAGAATGTATAGAGTTTTTTTTAGTTTTTTATTTGCTTATTTCTTTTGTTTTTTTCTTTTCCTTATAATCAAAAGTAAGTTGTCATCAGTTTAAAATAACTGGTCATAAGATTTTATTTGTAAACCTCATGGTAACCACAAAACAAAACCCTAAAACAGATATACAAAAAATAAAAAGCAAGAAATTAAAATATACTACCAGAAAAAAAATCACTTTTATACAAAGGAAGACAGAAGGAAAAAAGAAAGACCAACAAAATGACCAGAAAACAAATAATAAAATGGCAGTAGTAAGTTCTTATGTATCAGTAATAATATTGAAGATACACAGACTACATTCTCCAAGCAAAAGACGTAGAAGAATGGATAAAAAATAAGACCCAACTACATGCTGCCTAGAAGAAACACTTCACCCATAAAGACACATAGACCAAAAATAAAGGGATGATGAAAAAAGATATTCCATGCCAGTGGGAATAAACAAACAAAAACAAAGCAAGAAGGAGTAGCTATACTTCTATCTCATAAATAGATTTCAAGAGAAAAAAACTGTAAAAAGAGACAAGGTTATTACATAATGATAAAGGAGTCTCTTCAGCAAGAGGCTATAACAATTGTAAATCTGTATGTACCCAATACTGGAGCACTAAAAATATAATGCAAATATTATTAGATCTAAAAAGAGAGACAGACCCCAAAACAATAATATCTTGGGACTTCAACAGCACATTATCAGGATTGGACAGATCATCCAGACAGAAAATAAACAAAGAAACATCAGATCAGACCTTAATCTGCACTACAGACCACATGGACATTTACAGACCATTTCATCTAATAGCTCCAGAATACACATTCTTCTCCTCAGCACATAGAATATCCTGCAAGACAGACCATTCATTAGGACACAAAACATGTCTCAAAAATTCAAAACAATTTAAATCATATCAAGTATCAAGTATCTCTTCTGATCACAACAGAATAAAACTAGAAATCAGTAGCAAGAAGAACTTTGAAAACTATAGAAACTCATGGAAACGCTTCTTAAAAAACCACTTCGGTCAATGAAGAAACTCAGAAGTAAATTTTAAAATTTCCAGAAACAAATGAAAATGGAAACAAACATACCAAAACCTAAAGAATACAGCAAAAGCAGTTCTAAGAGGGAATTTTACGGCAATAAATGCTTACATTAAAAAAATAGAAAAACTTCAAATAAACAACCTAATCATCCTAATCATACATCTTAAAGAACTCAAAGAGCAAGAGCAAACCAAAATTAGTAGAAGAAACAAAATAATAAAGATCAGAGCAGAAATTTAATCAATAATAAAAAAATACAAAGGTCAATAAAATGAAAAGTTTATTTTTGAAATGATAAATAATATAGACAAATCTTTTATCAGACAAAGAAAAAAGAGAGAAGAACTAAATAAAGAAAATCAGAGATGGAAAAAGGAGACATTACAAGGGATACCACAGAAAATCAAAGAATCATGAGAGACTATTAGGAGACAAAGTGCCAATAAACTGTATAACAGAAGAAACAGATAAATTACTTGCAACATACCAAGATTAAATCATGGAGAAATTCAAAACCTGAGTAGGTCAATAACACATAGCAAGATGGAAGCACTGATGAAACGTCTCCCATCAAACAAAAACCTAGTACCTGAAGGTGTCAACAGAATGAAGAGCAAAAATCGTATGACCATTTCAATTCATGCCAAAATGCATTCAATAATTCAAAATCCCATCACTACAAAAACTAAAAAACTGGGTACAGAAGAAACATACTTCAACAGATTAAAAGCCATATACAACAAACCCACAGCTAGTATCGTAATAAATGGGGAAAAACTGAAAGCCTTTCCTCTAATATCTGGAATATGACAGGATCCTTTCGTCACTTTTATTCAACATAGTACTGGATGTCCTAGCTACAGCAATTAGACAAGAGAAAGAAATAAAGGACATCCTAATTAGAAAGGAGGAAATCGAGTTTTTCCTTGTTTCTAGATTATATGATCTTATATTTAGAAAACCTAAAGACTCCAAAAACTATTGGAACTGATAAACATATCCAGTAATGTTGCAGGGATACAAAATCAAGGACAAAAAAACAGTAGCATTTCTATATGGCAACAGTGAACAATCTAAAAAAGAAACCAAAAAAAAAGTAATCCTATTTAAAATAGCTACAATTAAAATAAAATGTCTGGGAATTAACCAAAGAAGTGAAAGATCTCTACAATTAAAATTATAAGACACTGATGAAAGAAATTGAAGAGAACACACAAAAAATGGAAATATCCCACGTTCACGGATTGGAAAAATATTGTTAAAATGTCCAAACTACCCAAAGGATCTATAGATTAAACATTAACAGCATGATTGCCTATCAAAATACTAACAACATTCTTCACAGAAATAAAATAATCCTAAAATTTATATGAAACCACAAAAGACCCAGAATAGCCAAAGCCATCCTGAGCAAAAAGAACAAAACAGGAGGCATCACATTACTGGACTTGAAATTATATTACAAAGCCATAGTAGTCAAAACAGCATTGTACTGGCATAAGAACAGAAATATAGACCAATGGAACAGAATAGAGACTCCAGAAATAAATTCACACATTTACAGTCAACTTGTTTTTTACAAGGGTGTCAAGAACATACATTGAGGAAAGGACAGTCTCTTCAATAAATGGTTCTGGGAAAACTGGATATCCGTACACAGAAGAATGAAGCTAGACCCCTATCTCTCACCATATACGAAAATAAAATCAAAATGGATTAAAGACTTACATCTAACACGTGAAACTATGAAAATACTAGAAGAAAACACTGGAGAAACACTCCAGGACATTGGTCTGGGCAGATTTCTTGAGTATAACCTCAAAGGCACAGGTAACCAAAGCAAAAAATGGGCAAATGCATTGCATCAAGCTAAAAAAGTCTTCTGCACAGCAAAGGAAACAATCAACACAGTGAAGAGACAACCCGCAGAATGAGAGAAAATATTTTCAAAGTACCCTCTGACAAGGGATTAATAACCAGAATATACAAAATTGTCAAACAACTGAAAAGGGGAAAAGGATCTTATTTTTAAATAGACAAAAGATCTGAATGGAACTTTTCTCAAAAGACAACATATGTTATTAGCCCGTTTTCACACTGCTATTAAGAACTGCCCAAGACTGAGTAATTTATAAAGGAAAGGGGTTTAATTGACTCACAGTTCAGCATGGCTGAGGAGGCCTCAGGGAACTTGCAATCATGGTGGAAGGTGAAGGGGAAGGAAGGCACCTTCTTCAAATGGTGGCAGGGAGAATAATGAACACAGGAGGAACTACGAAATACTTACAAAACCATCAGATCTCATGAGAACTCACTCATTATATATATAATGAGAACAGCATGCGGGAAGCTGCTCCCATGATGTAATTACCTCTACCTGGTCTCTCCCTTGATACGTGGGGATTGTGGAGAATATGGGGATTACAATTCAATTGAGATTTCGGTAGGGACACAAAGCCTAATCATATCAATATAAAAGTGGCAAACAGGTATATGAAAAAATACTAATCATCAGATAAATACAAATCAAAATTATAATGAGATATCATCTCACTCCAGTTAAAATGGCTTTTATCCAAAAGACAGGCAATAATGCTGGTAAGGATGTGGAGAAAGGAGAATCCTCATACACTGCGGGTGATAATATAAATTAGTACAACCACTATGAAGAACAGTTTGGGGTTCCTAAAAAACTAAAAATAGAACTACCACATGATCCAGCAATACCACTGCTGGATATATATCCAAAAGAAAGAAAATCTGTATATCAAAGAGATATCTGTATATCTGTATTCCCATGTTTATTGCAGCACTATTCACAATAGCAAAGCTATGAAAGCAACCTAAGCGTACATCAACAGATGAACGGATAAAGAAAATGCTGTACATATACACAATGGAACATTATTTAACCATAAATAATGCAACCACACGGATGAAACTGAAGGGCACTGTTAAGTGAAATAAACCAGACACAGAAAGACAAATATCACACGTTCTCACTTATATGTGGAAGCTAAAAATAGTTGAATTTACGGATATAAAGAGTGGAATGATAGTTACTAGAAGCTGGGAAAGGTAGCAGAGAGCAGGGGACAAAGTGAGGCTGGTTAATGTGTACAAAAATACAGACAGAATGAATAAGAGCTAGTATTTGGTAGCAAAATAGGGTGACTACAGTTAACAATAATTTATTGTATATTTTTATTAGGTTGGTGCAAAAGCAGTAAATAACTAAAGAAGTAGAACTGAAATGTTCCTAACACAAAGAAATAATAACGGGTTGAAGTGATAGATATCCCAATTACCCTGATGTGATCATTACACATTGTATGCCTCTATCAAAACATCACATGTATCTCATAAACATATACAACTATTATGTGCCCATAATAATCAAAAATAAAAAATGTTGTAAAATAAGTACAAATTACAGGGAGTGCATATTTCTTCCAAACAAATAAAATGTTTAAAATATATAAAATAAAAGAATGGCTGCTTTTTAAGGCACTGATATGTCCATCAATGAAAGAATATTAAGCAGATACAGAAAAATGAGAATTTTCTGAATATGAATGCACATTAAAACTTTTTAATATAGTCAATGCAAATTTTCAAAGATATGTATTTTATAGTTCCTGAATAGTTTAAAAGCATATGGTTTAATAATTCACTTAGTAAAACTAAAAACATTTAGTAAGTAAAAAAAAAAATGTATACAATTTTAATTGGAGCCTTTGTCACACTGGCAAAACAGTTTGCTAAAATGATAGTCATGTGTTCCTTAACAACAAGGATACGTTCTGAGAAATGCACTGTTAAGCAATTTCATCACTATGTGAACATCACAGAGTATACTTCTACAAACCTAAATGGTATAGCCTACTACATACATAGGCTGTGTGGTATAGCCTATTGCTCCTGAACGAAAAACCCGTATAGCATGTTGTTGTACTGAATACTGTAGCTAATTAGAACACAATGGTATTCGTGTAGCTAAACATATAGAAAAGCTATAGTAAAAGCATGGTGCAAAAAATTAAAAATGGTATACCTGTATAGGACACTTACCATGAATGAAGCTTGCAGGACTAGAAGTTGCTCTGGATGAGTCAATGGGTAAGTGGTGAGTGAATGTGAAGGCCTAGGACATTACTGTATACTACTATAGAATTTATAAGCACTGTATACTTAGTCAACACTAAATTTATTTTAAAATATTTTTCTCCTTTCAATAATAAATTAACCTTAGCTTACTATAAATTTTTACTTATAAACTTTTTAATGTTTTAACTTTTTGACCCTTCTGTAATAACAGCCTAAAACACAAACATATTTTACAGCTATAAAAATTTTTTCCCTTATATCCTTATTATATAAGCTTTTTCCTATTTTTTAATTTTGTATTTTATATTTTTGAGTTTTTTGCTAAAAACAAAGACACACACACATTAGCATAGGCCTACACAAAGTCAGGATCATCAACATCACTGTCTTCCACCTCCACATCTTGTCCCACTGGGAGGTCTTCAGGGGCATTCATATGCATGGAGCTCTCATCTCCTATGATAATAATGCCTTCTTCTGGAATACTTCCTGCCTAAGGCTATTTTACAGGTTTTTTTTTTCTTGTAAGTAGGAGGAGTACACTATAAAGTAACAATAAAAAGCAAACACATAAATCACTAACGTAGTTATTATCAGCATCAAATATTATGTACTATAGATAATTGTATGTGCCATACTTCTGTATGACTGGCAGTGAAATAGGTTTCTTTACACCAACATCACCTCAAACACATGAGTAGTGCATTACACTACCACATTTTGACAGCTACATCATCTCCAGGGATAGGAATTTTTCAGTTCCAGCATAATCTTATGAGACCTCCATCATATATTCAGTCTGTGATTAACTGAAATATTATGCATGGCATAACTGTATTTTACTCATTATATTGATACTGTTTTATTTTACTTAATTATTCCTAAAAAGGTCTGCACAAATGAAACTCTACCACAAATGCCAAGCCTAATTGCAACATACAACAAAATTTTGCTTTTTGTGATTCCTATGATTGAACTGTTTTTAAACTGGAGATTTCTCCTATTAAAAACTCCTATTTCCCATCACTTAATACATCTGTTCTATGGATCTATTTTCAGACACCAGTGTGCTAAAAATCAATGCCCAATCTACACTTAAAATTCACCACAGAATTTTTAAAAACATGTGATATTAAGAGCAGAGGAGAAACTCATAGTATCACTAAATTTAATTTAAAAACTACCTTTCTGAAAAAATCTAATGATTTTTAGATCAAAAGGAAAAAAAGTTAACATTAAATGACATTAATAATGGCTTCCCAACTATACCTCCAAAATTCTTAAAACATGAAAAATACTAAAGCAAAACATTAATATTATACTCACCTTGAGACTCACATTGAGATTCTTAGAAAGTTTATGAGGTATTGCTAACCTAAAGTGAAATAAATTTCCCTCAGGACCAACCCAGAAGAGCTTTATGGTCCAAGTTAGTAAAACCATCCACATAATTCCCCTCTGAGATTTGTAGATTCCCCAAAAGCCATAATTCTAAGTATAACAAAAAAGGACAAACTGACATTTCCTTTACTGCCACAGCAAATTCAAGGGAATTCTGAAAATCTTCACTTAAATATAGATTCCACATAACCAAATATGAAAAAACATGTATCTACTTCTTCTATTTTTGCATTTTATTTGCAAATAATTTCAAAAGTGCAAGAATAGCCAAAGAACTCCCCATACACATATACCTGTCATTCAGATTCCCTAAGTGTCAACATTTTTCCCATTTATCATTAGTTCATTCTCCCTCTCTCTCTTCCTTCCTCTCCCTTTCTCCCTCTCCCCCCTTCCCCTTCCCCTCTCCTCCCCCTTCCCCGCCCTTTGCCTCTCCCTCTCCCCCAGCTGTATACATCATTCTTATTGCCCCTAATACTTTGGTATGTATTAAGAACAGGCTAGGTGCGGTGGCTCCACTGCCTATAATCCCAGCACTTTGGGAGACCGAGGTGGGTGGATCTCAAGGTCAGGAGACCAAGACCATCCTAGTTAGCATGGTGAAACCCCATCTCTACTAAAAATTAAAAAAAAATAAACCGGGCGCGCTGGCGCGCATCTGTAGTCCCAGCTACTCAGGAGACTGAGGCAGGAGAATCACTTGAACCCGGGAAGCGAAGGCTGCAGTGAGCCAAGATCACTCCAGCCTAGGCTACAGAGGAAGACTCTGTCTCTCCCCCAAAAAAAAAAAAAAAAAAAAAGCACCCTTTCTATTATACATAACCATATTGCAGTTATCACCTTTAAGAAAGTTAACATTTGTACAATACTTTAATGTATCTATACATTTTAATTTTGTGAACTGAGTACATAATGTCCTTCATAGCGTTTTTTAATTTTTCATCCAGCACAGAATCCAGTCTGGAATCACCAGTTCTCATGCATTTGTTGTCACCATGTTGTGCACCAGTGGTCAACAACCAGTTGTCATGTCTTGTAAGCTTCCTTTAATCCGGAACAATTTTTCAACCCTTCTTTCTCTCCCAAAACATGAATATTTTTGAAGAATAAAGCCAACCGTCCCTCTTTTTAGATGGCATATTCTTTATCTGAAGTTTGTGATATTGCTTCACGATTAGCTTCAGGTTAGGCATTCCTAGTCACAATACTGTAAGGTGGGGGTTGGCAAGCTATGTCCTGTGGGGTCAAACCTACTCTGCCGCTCATTTTTTTAAAAAGCAAAAAAAAAAGAAAAAAAAAGAAAAAAAAATTATTCCCACCAATAGTGTACAAGGACTCCCTGTTTTCCACATCCTCACCAATACCTGCTATCTTTTGTCTCTTTTATAGCCATTCTAACAGGTGTGAGGGGATAGGTCATAGATAATTGTAGTTTTAATATGCATTTCCCTGATAACTAGTAATATTGAGCATTTTTTTCATACACCTGTTGGCCATTTTTATCTTTTGCTTTATAAATTTTTTTATTTTTAATTTTTATGGTTACACAGATGTATATATTTATGGGTTCCATGAGATGTTTTGAAACAAACATACATTGCATAATAATCACATCAATTCATTTCTTTGTTACAAACAATCCAATTCTACTGTATTATTTTAAAATGTACAATAAACTGTTGTTGACTAGTTACTGTTGTGCTATCAAATACTAGACTTTACTCATTCTATATATATTTTTTCACCCATTAATCATCCTCACATCCCCACCAACGACCCTTCCCAGCCTCTAGTAACCATCATTCTACTATCTCCATGAGTTTTTTATTTGTAGCTCCCACAAATAAGTGAGAACATGCAGTTTTCTTTCTGTGCCTGGCTTATTTCACTTAATGATTTCCAGTTCCATCCATGTTGCAAATGACAGGGTTGCATTCTTTTTTATGGCTGAATGGTACTCCATTGTATATATGTACCATTTTTTCTTTATCCATTCCTCTGTTGATGGACACTTACATTGCTTCCAAATCTTGGCTATGATGAATAGTACTGCAACAAACATGGGAGTGTAGGTATCTCTTCACTATAATGGTCTTCTTTCTTTTGGGTATGTATCTAGCAGTGAGATTTCTGGGTCATTTAGTAACTCTATTTTTAGTTTTTTGAGGAACCTCCAAACTGTTCTCCATCGTGGTTGTACTAATTTACGTTCCCACCAATAATGTATGAGGGCTCCCTTTTCTCCACAACCTTGCCAGCGTTTCTTATCATTTGTATGTCTTCTTTGAGAAATGTCTACTTAGATCCTTTGCCAATTTTTTAATCAGGTTGTTTTAAGTTGTTTATATATTTTGGATATTAACCTCTTATCAGATGTTTAATTTGTGAACATTTTCCCCCTTTCCATAAAATGCCTCTTTGTTCTGTTCACTCAGTTACTTATCTATGGCTTGCTGTCACCCTATAATGGCAGAATTGAATAGATGAGACAGAAACTGCATAGTCTACCAAGTTCAAAATATTTACTATTTGAACTTTTACAGAACTGGTTTTCAGAACTCTACCACATGTAATGTCTCTTTCTGTAGGTATTATATGCAAAGGCACATAGTGTCCAATTCCCCTTAGTTTGTGATGTTAATTTTGATCACTCAGACAAGTTATTGACAGGTTTCTCTACTGTGTAGTTACGATTTTTCTCCTGCACCTTATCAGCAATCTATAGGGGAGACTTAAATGCCATGCACATCTCATTAAAAAACTTCATACCCACTCCCACAGAATTAACATCCATTGACGATTCTTTCCCATACCAACTTTTACTACGACTTTTGCAAAATGATTTTTCAACTCCAGCTATGACAGTCTGCACTCTATGTAGAGGCTTCCCTTCTCTGTATTTGTACCTGTCTGCTCTCAGTGTAAGTTTATGCATTCCTATTTTTTCAATAGTTTTTAATGCACTTCATTCCTAAATTATTTTAATGCTCAAATTGTCCCATGTTTTACCAATGGGATCCCCTAGAAGGTGACTCCTGTGTTCTTTTGACATAACCCATCATTTTCTTGAGCCTTTCCT
Organism: Papio anubis; assembly: GCF_008728515.1. NCBI lineage: Eukaryota > Metazoa > Chordata > Mammalia > Primates > Cercopithecidae > Papio > Papio anubis. The sequence goes on from NC_044986.1 coordinate 18,047,728, forward strand.
TAATTTGATATAACAAGATATACTCAGCTTATCTTTACTTTCCTTCTCTCACTCATAGAATAAGCAAGTCCTCCAAGGAGCCCTGCTTCCTTTTCATAGGAAATATTACAAACCAGATCTGGGAATATGAGTGTTCTGTGTACTCATGACTACTGGGGTGTCTTAGCTTCTGGGCCCTTTCAGAAGAATCTACAACTATGTATTAACCTATTTATTTATGCATCTACACATCTATGTATCTATTTATCTAAGTAACCATAAACTCATACTGATACCTCCTATTGTAATCCATCCAGGGCAGGATTCTTCCTTGACTTCCCCATTTCATATCTGCCAGTCTCATCTTCCACATGGAGAACTCTGGTTCCCAAAAACAATACATTTACTTATTTTTCAGTCTAAAAATATATCTAAAACAATTTCAGAATTGCTTCACCTACACCTTCAAAAAACAAACCTGAAAGATTTGTTTACAGTCCTTCCTCACATCTACACCTAGTCTGAGAGCATATAGTCAAATACTGTGTTCAAAAATCACTTGCATTAGTTTTGTTCACCCACTTTCAGAATGATTATCCTATTGATTTGAAACACAGTTGGGTTCATTTGTTTCAGCTTACATTGTTTTATTTTTTTCTTCCTTTTTTATTTAATTGTTCAATATGTAAATGATTAATATGCTTCTAAAAATCAATGCTTGTAAAAGTCAAGACTACTTTTTAAAAGAGTAAACACAGGTAAATATACTTTCATATAATATATTTACCATACCATTCTCTACCACCACTTGTAAATAACCAACATATTTGTTTTCTGGTTTATCTTTCCTGTGTTCATTTTTGCTCAAATAAGCATGCATAACTATATTTTACTTCCCTTACACAAAAAGTAGCACATGTATATATATTACTACTTCATAGTTAGTGTGTATATATATAGTTGTGTATATATAGTTATATGCATAGTTTTGTGTGTGTGTGTGTATATAAAACCTTGCACTGGAGATAGTGCGCACCCTTGTTTTGCTCTTGAAGTCAATAGAAATGCTTTTTTCCATTATGAAGTATAAGATGCTAGCTTTGGGATTGAAACATATTTATTATGTTCATATAGTAGCCATCTATTCCCATTTTCTCAAGTGTTTTTATTAGAAATGTGATTTAATAACAATGGAAATAATCACATCATTTTTCTTCTTTGACCTACTAGTATAGTGAGTTTTATTAATATATTTCATAATAGTAATCCTTGGATGCCTGGTTATATATCCCACTTAATTAATGATCCTTATCTATTAATGTGTATTTTATTATTAAGTGGGATATATAACCAGGCATCCAAGGATGGTTATTATAAAATATATTAATAAAACTCCACACACATTAAGACAAGAATGTGTTGGAGTATTCATTTTATTTAGAATTTTGTGTTGATATTTGAGGGGGAAAGGTTTTATTTAATTTTTAATCATATAGATATGTAAATTTTCTATTTCTGTGTAGTGGGTTTAAGTGGTAATGTTATACTTCCCTTGTAAAACAAATTTGGAAGTTTTCCTTCCTTTTTTATTCTCTGAAACAACCTACACAGCATTGAGACTATCCTGCTATTAAGATTTTGCTAAATTTATTCTGTGGTATCATCTAGGCCTGGTGCTTTCTCCACTTTTTCTATGGAAAGTGTTTTATGTAAACTTTCTATATTTATTGGGTTCAATTTGGAAAATTGCTACTTTCTATGAAATAATTCATTTCTTCAACATTTTCAGATTTAACTGCATTGTTGTACAAGATAGTTTATTATTTTAATATCCTATCAATATTCATTCTCCCTTGTCATTTCTTCTTTTGTGCATTTGTGCTTGCTCTCTCATTTCTTGATTAAATGAACTGCTGGCTTGTCAATTTTTTTTTTCCAAAAAAATTAATCTATTTTTCTGTTCTTACATCATTAATTTCAGCTCTTATTTTTATTTTCCTAGTTACGTAAAAAGGTACGCAAAAGTCTTTATTTGTTGTTTTAGCTATTTTTTTTTTCTAGCTATTTGAATTGGGAATGTGGTGCATTTATTTTCATTCATATTAATATAGTTGTTTAATATTATAAATATACTTCTGATAACTGCTCTAAATGTATCCCATAAATTTTTATATGTGTTGCTTTTACCATCACTATTTTTCAGAAATTCTGTAATTTTTCTTTGTATTTCCCCATTCACCCAACAGAAAGATTTTATTTAATATTCAGGTGTTCATTTTCAATACTTCCATTCTTGGGAAACGACTAATTTTTTATATAGTCAGTCAATTTTTGTGGGTTTTCCATGTGCACTTGAAAAGATAACATTCTCTATAATCAGGCTGTATTGTTCGATATACATCCTTAACTTCAACTTTATTAGTTACATTGTTTAGATTTTTTTAGGTATTTTCTTATTTTTATCTTGTCATGTATTGACAATAATGATGGACCTGTTTTGTACTGAAGTGACACTGTTTCTCTTTACTGCCTGTGGTTTCTGTTTTCTATAGGTGGTTGCTGGGTTGTCTGGTATATAGGTAAATTCTTCTAATACATATGATATCAATTTGGTGAATTGTGGGTTTTAGTAATTATAAGGTATTCTTGTCTCGTATAATGTTTCGATATTCCCTACTGTCTTATTGTAATCATTCACCTATGAAATCCTTATCTGTTCATTTTCATCGTTTCTGAATCAATATGTTATAAATGTCTCCTAAATAATGCATAGATTTGGGTTTTGTTTTATGCAGCAAGTTGAAATGTTTTGTTTTAATAAGCAAGTTAATCCCATTCCCATGCACTGATATTATGGTGAATCTCAACTCTGTCACAGAATTTTATGTTACAATTACTGTGTGTATTATAACGCATTTTTCTGAGTTTTTTTTCCTATTTGATATTTGCTTTTATTTCTTTTGGTATGTAAGAACATTTCTATCTTTGTTACAGTGTTTTCCTTTGTGCATATACCTTGCATAGTGCCCTTAATTCTCATCTTTCTTACCTAATTTTATTATCTGTTCTGTCAGTTTTAATCCTCAGTATACCTAGAACAATAGTCATCAGCATTTATCATGGTTCAATGGTTCCTTTTAGTTGCTTTATCACATCATGTTATAAGGAATTTACACAATAAAAAAGTGTCAGTCAAAAACTACCTTTTGCAGATTCCAAAAAGAATTTAAATATAGCAAACCTCTTTGTATTAAAGAAGTGTTGGGGCATATAAACTTAACAAAAAATGAAACCATATTGTTCACTCATTGAATCTTTGAATTTCAAAAAATTCATTTAGGATATCATTTCCTGAAGATCCATGGTCTGAGATTTAAGTAAATGATCAATTACACTATCACCAGAGTTTACAGTGTGCTATCTGTCTCTTTGCATTGTTATTTGTCTCTCTGCATTCATCTTCTTCTTTGTCTAATAACTGTGAAAGATCTTTCAACTTTTTACTAGTATGGGCAGAAAATGAAAAATTCTAAATTCTCAACTGTGTTCAACAAAAAATAAAAGTGGGCTACAATGATGGTACTTTGTCTTCTTGTATGCCTTCTTTAAAGGTAATAAAATACTTTGGGCACTAAAATAATACAACTAAAGGATGACAGTTTTTTTCACTGTGGCATCATCTTTCTAAAAAGCTTGTTTTATTGTTAATTTTTAGCATAGTTGGAAATAACTGATAAGCAATGAAGTAGTTCCTAAAATGATAAATAGCAAAATGCTTCAGAACATAGAAAATAACAACATTTAAATTCTACAGTGTATCTTAGATTTTTAATTAAAAGAATGCAACAGACCCATCGGGTAATTACAGACAGAACATTTTATTCTGATTTTTTTAACAAGTAAATGTTCTCTTTGTTCTTTGAAAGACTTCTAAGAAAAAATAAAATGTATAAAATAATAGTCTTCACAAATAGGTAGGTCTGCTCAGAAAACAAACTGAAAACTAAAATTGGGTCCAACAGACCTTGATGGGATATCAAGTGTTAAATGGCAGTTTTTGATTCCTATCTATTACATATGCAGCTGTCAATGTTCTTATCTTTGATTTCCCCTTTCCTCTCCCTTCTCTCATTTTTAACTGCATTGTTTCTACTTGGACAGAACGTGTAACATTTACACACTTAGTTGTCTACCCATATTCCCACCGTTATTTTAGTCTTAGCTCTAAAATTAAGTATGTGAAATGTTTTCCAACAATCTTTTACCTGAAGTGTTCCCATTTATCTGTTCATTAGATGAAGCTCATTCTCCAGGACAGGGATTGGAAAATTACAGCCCATTAACTCCACCAATTGCTTTTGTAAATCAGGTTTTATTGGACATAGCCACACTCACCCTTTTATGCAATTTATACTGTTTGTATACAGTTTCAGTGGAAGAACTGAGTAGTGACAACAGAGTCAACAGAACTTAGCAGGGTACAAAGCCTAAATTACTTACTATCTGAACCCTTACCTAAAAACATCTGCACACCTCTACCCTAGTATATAAATTTCTCAGGTAAGGGCACACACATACAGTATTAACTGAGTTTTTCTATGTTCAAAATTATTTTTGATAGCCTTGACACCTGAGGTACAATTTGGCAAGACATAAAACCCTTGGTCTATACTTTCTTAAGTCTCTTGAAAATTTTGTTCCATGGTTGCTTTGATCTGTATGTTGTTTTTGAAAAATCTGATACTAGTCTAATCTCTTGCTTGTAAGATATTTCATCTTTCTGCTGGAAAATCCTAAGGATTCTTTTCTTCACCTCTTAAAATGCAATAGTTTATCAGGATATGTCTCAAAATGGCTACGGTGGATATATTTTACCAGGTACCAAACCGAAAAGCTCAAAAGCAAGGAAATGGGTAAATAAATTGTGGTAGAGTTATACAACGAATAAAATACTAAATATAAAGAAGTTAATTGCAGCAATATATAATGACATAGATGAATCTTGGTAATAATCGTAGTAAACAAAATCAAAGAAAGCCTGAGAAAATGGCATAAATACGACCTTTTTATAAAGGTCAAATACAAGCAAACCGGATGATATGCGCATGTATATGTGATAAAGCTACTTTTAAAAACAAATATACAATAAGAATTTCTGGATTTCAGAATAATGGAAAGTTGAAAACAAAAAATTCAACATTTTTTTTAAATGAACATGATTTTAAAGAGAAAACTTAAAGGAATACAGCAAATGGGCTTTTTAAAAAATAAATATCCTCCCATCAAATACACTTCAGGGGTATTTTGCTAGTAAGATACAATTACTTCTACGTTGATAGCATAATAACCAACAAAAGTTGAGTCTGAGTTAGCATAATTCAAAAAGAAATTTAAAAGAATATACAACAAAAAGATTTTCTTTAATAAACAGGAAGACATACATAAATAAGGGTGCTGCGTATTAAAAAATTAGAACAGCTACTCTTGAAAGATGATAAATATATCAATCTTTAGCATTAAGAGAAAATGCAACATTAAAGATGACCATGTGATATTAAAATTTAAAAATTCAAGAATAAGCATAGTAGAAATGGAGTGAAGGACCTAATTCCGTGCTATTCTGAAATGTTCATACTTCTGCCAACATTTTTCTCCACTTATAAAGTGTGAAATCCTCTCACAAGACACTTCTTCCTCTCAACTTCCAGAATAAGAACATATTAAGGATCATTTTGGTCAAAAGTTATATTTGAATCTCTAAAAAGTCAATAGTAGCTACTATATCAGCCAGGGTTCTGACAGGAAATAAACAATGTGCTCAAAATAATTATAAAGTATCTAATAAAAGGCTATTTATAAAGGTATGACCAGGGCAATATCCTGAGACCTACCACAACAGGAAGCCTTTACCACCCGTTGGCCTTAAAAAAGCAAGAGGAGGGAGTGTTTCCAGAATTCCTAGAGAATAGCTATATGAAGACACCTGACAGTTCGGCCTTCAATAGAGCAACACAACTAACCCAAGGTTATCCAGCAGGGAGAAAGTTGGTGGAATAAAATACCTCAACCCCACTCATCTCCCACCATCAGATCTACCAGCACTGGCTCAGCCTACCTGGAAGCCAGAGGGCATGGAAACAGGATGGAAAAAAATAAAAGGTGGATGTGGAGAGACAAATGGAGAACATCAAGCACAGCATATTATGAGTTACCACTAGAAGGAGAATAATAATTATGTATAGTACACAATTTAAATAAGTTGGTTAATATACTAAAAACAAAGTGTGAAACACAGATTCACACTTTTAAGGAAAGTATGCTGAAAACCCTATTTATTCATCCACAAATATTTATCAAGCATTTAATATATGGCCCTTTACTAGAAAGTATACACACAGGAGGTATGTTGCAGAATTCCTGCTCTAAAACTTCTTAGAAAAAGAACATAATTTTTTTTAGAAAAAAGAGAGTACCCATATAAAACAGCATATATGTAATTAATAAACAATGGAAATTTATTTCTAACAGTCCAGAAACTAGGAATTTCAAAATCAAGGTGCTGGCAGATTTGGTGTCTGCTGAGAGCTACGCTCTGCTTCAAGATGGTGTCTTGTTTGCTATGTCCTCCAGAGGGGAAGAATGCTGTGTCCTCACATGATGGAAGCATGGAAGGCAAAAAGGACCCAGCTAGCTCCCTCCAGCACTTTTTGTAAGGCACTAATCCATTCATGACAGCAGAGTCATCCTGACTTAATTACATCCCAAAAAGCCCCACCTCTTAATACTACCACACTGGGGATTAGGTTTCAACATGAATTTTGGAGGGGACATACTCAAACTGTAACATGTCATATTCATTTAAAAACAAAAGGACACAGGAGCTTAGAGGAAAATAAAACATCTTCCAGAAAATGAAAAATGCAGGAAATAAAGCTGTGGATTAACAAGTCTTTTCATCACTATACAATTATGAAGGCCACTTCCACTCTGTGACAAACAAAAGCATGTAGAACCTTTACTGCGAGCTGATTCCTTCATTACACATTTTCTGGATTTTTCCAATAATTTTGAACATAAATCTTGTTGTCACTGTCACACCTAAACACTTGATAACCCGACATCACTTTTAGAAGCTGTACTCTAGGATGCTCTCACAAAAAAGTTCCCTTCCTTGGCCAGGCACAGTGGCTCATGCCTGTACTCCCAGCACTTTGGGAGGTCGAAGCAGGCAGATCACTTCAGCTCAGGAGTTCGAGACAGGCATGGCGAAACCCCATCTCTACTAAAAATACAAAAATTAGCTGGGTGTAGTGGTGCATGCCTATAATCCCAACCACTCGGGAGGCTGAGGTGGGAGGATCACTTGAACCCAGGAGGCAGAGGCTGCAGTGAGCTGAGATAGTGCCACTGCATTCCAGCCCCTGTGACAGAGTCAGACTCTGTCTCAAAAAAAAAAAAAAAAAAAGGCACAGCTCCCTTCCAGATTTATTTGTGTATGCTTCACACAAGCTATTTTCTTAAGTATTCTGTTGTCTTACCTCTATAAACATTTTCATATTAATCAAGCCACACTGGATGACACAGTACTTTGTAATCTCAGAACTTTGGGATGTCAAAACAGGCAGATCACTTGAGCTCAGGAGTGCGACAGGCATGGAAAAACCCCATTTCTACTAAAAATGGGTGGGTTCTCTACTAAGAATGGGTGGGTTTTGGAGACACAGTCCATGGGACACATCAACTGACAGGGTTAATAGTTAAAGAAGAAAATTTCAGAGATTATGTGTCAATTATAGCCTAGACCCTTAAATGGCTGCCTTCTCATCCTCGTATCGCTTCTCAACTCCCCTAACAGTGTTACCTACACTTTCTCAAATAAAATTATTTCACTGAAATCTTTGTCTCATTGTCTGCTTCTGTAAAAATCCAAGCTAAAAAGGATCCTACATTTCTTGACAGTTTCTGCTCACTTTGTGCTTTCCTTTTCAAACACATTTCCTTGAAAAAGCTGGCTCCACCCATCATTTCCACTTCTACTCCTCTCATTCCCTATTAAATCCAATATTGTGAGACTTTCATCCCACCAATACACCGAAACTGTTCCTGTCAAGATCACCAATGACTGCACAGGGCTAAATTCAATGATCAGTCCTTAGTAATCATCGTGCTTGAAGCATCAGCAGAATGTGGCTCCGTTGATTACTTTCTCACTTCATATTATTTCTGCACTTGGCTTACACTTCACCGTACTGTTCCTTGCTTATCTTCCTTTTCTCCCCTACCTCTTATTATTTGGGGACCCTATAGCTCAATCCTTTTATTCTCCTTTTTATTTACAACCACTTCATTAGTGATCTGATCTAGTCTCTTGGCTTTAGGAACTCCCAAGAACTCCCAAATGTACACCTTCAGCCCAAACCGTTCTCTCTAGGACTCCAGTAAGAATATGGTACTTTACTAGAAAGTATACACACAAGGAGGTATACTGCAGAATTCCTGCTCTAAAACTTCTTAGAAAAAGAATATAAATTTAAAAAAAAAAAAAAAAAAAAAAAGAGCACCTGTAGCAGCATATACATCCAACTGTCTGCTTGACATTTTCTCTTTGACATCTAGTGGCTATCTCAAGTACAACATGTCCAAACTCAACTTCTCATCTTCAAAACACCTTCGCCCCAAACCTGCTTCACAATCTTCTACATATCAGTTGATGGCAATTTCATCTTTCCAGCTGCTCAGGCCAAAAATTTTGCAATCACCCTTGGTTTCTCTCTTTTATCTCATACTCTACACCTAAACCCTCAGCAAATACTATTGGCTCTACTTTTTTAAAAAATCAAACAAATCAACTAATTCTCACCATCATTTTTGGACCAGATTCCCGTTAACAATTTCCTAACTATCCTCTTCCTGTTCTTTCTTCCATAAAGTTTATTTACAACATGCAGCCAAAACAATTCACATAAAAATTATCTCATTTGCTCTGATCAAAATCTTGCAGTGTTTCCCCATTTCACTCAGATGAAAGACAAAGGCCATACAAAAACCTGGTGATCTAGCTCCTTATTACTTTTCTAATCTCATCGCTTAAGTTTTATTCTCCTGCTCTCACTCTTCTCTAGACTCCATATTATCCCTTAAACATGCCAAACATGTTCTCACCTTACAGTCTTTGTACTAGCTGTTCCCACTTCCAAGGAACACCATTCTCCCAGATATCTATACAGCAAACTCCTTCATTCCTTTAAGTCTTTGCTCAAAATTCACTTTCTCATTGAGGCCTATCCCGGCCTTCCTATTTTAAAATGTAGCCACCTCCCACCCCTAGTAGCTTCAACTGCCTTGCCTTGCTCTATTTCTAAAAAACGTATTATCTACCAACAAATCATATGCATGCTTATTATGTTTATTATATGTATGCCTGTGCTAGAAATAAGTCCTGCAAAGATAACGCTAAATGCCTGATGCACCATTTGCTGATATCCATTACTGCATGTTCCTAGAATCAAATAGAATCAGAAATGTACTCCTATAAGCCACAAACTCAATCCAATGTTTGGAGGTACTCCTTAGCTCAATAGATACCCTAAAACACATGAAACAGTGATGTCAATGCCATAAACAGCTATAGATATCTACAGTCTCAACAGTTAGAAAGTATTCTCTAGTATCTTAGATTATTTTAATGTTAATGTGTAATGCTCAAACTAACATAATTAAAGATAAGTAAATCAGATGGTTTCTTTGTTCTAGATCAGATTATGACAAAATCTCCAAGGAGATTTCATAGTACTGGTACAGAACCAGCAATACCTCACAACTATTTGCAATGTTATTAAAAGTTGAATAAGTGATCATTTTGAGGTATATTAAGTGAAAGTTTATCTCTTTTTAAAATGTCTACATTATGGTGAAATCAATATCCTTCATCAGAATATATTTCAGAGTAAATTTTTAATCTAGTAAAATACGCTGTTTTCATGAATTACCCTGCTATATTTTTGGCTTACTTTTCAGTTACCTTCCCCACAATACTAGTTAAAAAGATAATCTGTTTTTTAATACAAAAACATTTAGGTTCTTAATTTTCTAGAAACTTCAAACATGTAAGGATATTTAAAGTAAATCCAACCTGCATTTGGGTAGCTGATACCATTAAAATCAGTCAGGAAGAAGAGGCTAAACTAGCATCATAGCATAGTAGTTCATAAAAAAAAAAAAAGGAAAAACACAAAAAACTAGTCTCTGTGGAGATAACAAGCATTTACCTTATAACTAAGATAATAAATCACCCCCTCCTTATATTCAAAGCAGCCCTACTTAATATAGTATCATTCCCTAAAGCAGCACTTTTCTGTAGTGAACTTAATTATTCTGACAGCATCTTTAAACTACATTTACCCATCCTTTTGTACTCTTTTCTTTGAAAGTGCTATAGATTATCTTATGACACCACATACTTTCAACATGTAAGCAGCAAATTCAAAATGCATTACGGATAAGTAAAGTAATATATTAATTTTTCTACTAAGAAATAATTTTACAAGAAATTTGTTGGGTTTTGCTTTATACTTCGATAATTCACAGAATGTTAAACTGCTCATGGCTTATCTATTATTCTTATAAAACTCATCAATAATGTATTCTTCCCATTTTCATCTTACACTACATTCTTAAGTATGCCTGACAAGTAACACAGTTAGTAAGACAAAAATCAAGCCAAAAATACCCTGCTGATAAATTTATTTAGATACAGTATTTTGGTTGTAGAATAAGCCAAAAGAAACTCAATATAAAAATATGTTTAGATTATCTAAAACTGAATTGGCATTCTGTAATCAGATTATCCCAAATCAAACAAAAATCTACCAGCAGATGAATATATCAGCTAACAACCTATATTAATATTTATCACTAATAGTTGATCAGAATAAACCCATCGTGCTTTCCTGGCCACCCTCGGAAAGCATAACCACCATTACGTCTGATGGCTGAATGGGACGAACATTCAATAAAGGAAACTATGAAGTACATGAAATATATTCGGCAAACTGTGAATTATAAACTATATTCAGTAAGGATGACATATACTAATCAGGTGGCCTAGAGATTCCATTTTAATGGCCAACACTGAAGGTGGGCCCATGTAGGTATAAGATTAGAGAGTATCTATATATATAAAGTCAAGATCCTTGAAGATGTACATCCTCAATGAAAAAGTGAGTTTTTAAAAATATGCTCCGTGGAGGCAGAAAGATAGCATCTATTTCAGCCTTGGTTCCACATAAACAAAACAACTGTTCCCCCTGGGAACTTTGGGCCATTTACTAGATATCACGCTACTTTGGGGCATGAATTTTCCCTATATAAAATGTCCAAAAAAAATTATATGCCAAATTTCAATTTAAGTTGGATCAGGGTTGCTAGGGCCCTAGAAGCATACTCTCTCTCTCTTAAGAGCAGGTGTAGGCAAAGTAAGGCCCAAAGGCTAAATCTAGCCCACCACCTGTTTTTGTAAATAAAATTTTTATTGAACATAACCATGCCCATTTGTTTATGTATTGCCTATGGCAACTTTCATGCTACAAGGCAGAGTTAATTAGTTGTGACAGAGATTGTATGACCAATAAAGCCTAAGAAATTTACTATCTGGTCCTTTATAGATGCCTTTTGCTGACCCCTGTAAATAAATGTAATACTTACTGTTTAATTTATTTATAATATAAAATGATATCATTATATCATCGTGTTTGAAACAAAACAAAAATAACTAAAACACTGGAAAACAGTATCCTATAAATTGGAGGCTAATCAAAGAATAAGAGTATTGCTTAACTTTAGACTAAGTTAAGTACTCATTTTAAAATTTCAAAAGTCAAAACCTGTGTTTCAAGGACAAATATGGTGACAGTTTAGTTCTGAATCTCCCCCATCCTCCCTGGAAAAAGAAATAGATAACAAAAGGAAAACATGGGGAAAGTGGATGAAGTGAAAGGAAAAGAAAATTACATTTCCAGAGAAATTATAAGGGTAAAAAAAAAAAAAATCCTCATAAAGTCCAGATTAGGTATGAATGTACAAACATCAAGTGCAACCAAAAGAGCTAAACAGAAGCAGCCACAAAATTGCTGAAAGGGTGATGAGAAACAAGTAGCATAGAGGAAACTAATGGAAGCAGATCTCAAAACTTACCATACCCCTCCCACAAAAAAATAAAACAAAGTAAGGGGAAGGAGAGCCCTAAACGTGTGAAGAGGTATAATTAAAAACAAATCAACAAAAAAGGCAAGAATTACTTTTGAAAATACAAGACATGCACAGGAAATTTACCAAAAAAAAGGAATCACAAAGCAAAATTCAACTCTCTCGTATGCAAGAAATACATTTTTTTTAAAAAGTGATTCTAAAACACTAAACAATCATAACCATAAAGGGATGAGCAAAAGTATACTAGGAAAAGACTGAACAAAAAAACAAAACAACGGCAATATTAATAATGGATGAGGTAGAATTCAGGTCAAGAAAACATTAAACAACAAATCACTTTATAATATTAAGTAATACAATTTACAATAAACACATAACAGTTATTAATATCTGTAACAGCAACTTCTATAAAACATAAATTCCAGAATATATAAGGAGAAATAGGAAAAACAGACTAACACTTTAAAATTTTACTTCAACTTTCACAGCAAGATAGATCAAGAACAAAAAATACTAAGTCAGTAATAGAAGGCCTAACAATATAATCACTAAAGTCAATATTATAAATAAATAATATCAAACTCCATACCTTGATATTATTGGATTTATCTTCTTCTCAAGTGCCTATCAAATATTTATGAAAACTGAGCCACAAAGAAAATTTGAATAAATTTAAAAAGTAGAAATAATACCAACAACATTTCCTGAGCACTATAAAACCAAAAATTAATAGCAAAATCAGAAAATTGTCTTTCTACATAGAACATCTGTTAACTGATTCAAAAGTTGGAATAACTCAGCCACACGTCTGCCTCAACATTATCATAAGTTTATTATGACAATAATGTATGTAAGCAAGCGTATTCAACGTAGCATTGCTTATTAACCATCACCCTCCAATGTGTTCCCATCAATAGCCATTCTCCTCTGATTACTTCTATTTTCTCAGCAAAATAAGAACTAAGGTCATCAATTGAGAGTGATGATAGAGAAGGAAGTGTCTGAAACTTGAGGAGAGAGGAAAAGGTATGAAATAGTCATCCAGGAGAGCTGGGAGAGAGACCAAGCTAGACTGGCAAAAGTTTCAGATGTCATTAAGGGCCAACTTGACATGAGTAATTATAAACTTACAGCTAAGTAAGTACCAGACATCATTTAAAAAAAAACAACTTGAGAATGGTAATTACGAAATTTAAAGCTGGGTAGGTTTAGAAGTATGGGTAGGGTTAGAAGTACAGATAAAAAAGGTAGGGTTAGAAATATGGACAAAAAAGAGTGAGAGAGTGGAAGAACTGATAGTCTCAACAGACTAAAGGCTCTGGTAAGGTCAAAGAATTATCAGAGTGTGGGCACTAGAAATAGTAAGCTGGAGAGATCAGTGGTACTTGAAAAGTAAGATATTTCAAATGGAAATTATGGACTCATTGTACTGGAATAACAAGGTCTGGAACGTAACAATGGAGAGAGTGGCTCAAGGAGAATGGAAAACAAAATCTTTTGTTAGATCAAGAAATTGAAAGGCCAGGTAGGAGAAGTACTCAAGTGCATATTTACAACATAAAAATATCTGCCTTATGTATTCTGGACACAGTGACAGTAAGCCAGAAACTAAAATCCTCAAGAAATAAAACACAGCCATCTGAGAGCAAAAGATGAGTGCAGGAAGGTGAAGTAATAGGTGTTATATTCTGATGATGTAAGAGTCAAAGCCAGGCAATTTAGAGGAGGAGGAATTGAGAATAGAGTGAAAATGGCAACAAGAAGTAAAGGGGATATGTAACCCACCTTCAACCCAGCTGTACTGAGAATATGTAAACAAAAACAGCCACCACTTGAAAGGACTGCAAGGGAAACAGTGGAATATTTTGAAGGGGAGTCTCGGTCACGAAACGAGTTTTCTCATTAAGTCTGAACAAGGACTCTAAATAGTTGTATATATAGTTGTCCATACACAAAAGAGTCAAGAATTTGAGTTCATAATACTGGCCAGAGCCAGAGAAGAATTATTTTCTTGAATCTGAATAACCACCATGGGGTATATATTTGTAAACAAACTAAAAACAATAAAAAAGGTTACCACTGTTTTAAAAAATGTTATAAATAATTCAAAAAAATTAAGTACCAGAAAAACAAAAAGGAGTAAAGGTACAGTAGAGAAACTCACATGCAGATTGCCCTAGTCACCTTCACCTTCAAGTAACAGATAATAATCTCTTGTAGAAGCCAGCAGACTATCCTTGAGAAGCTGACTTTAAAGAAGTAATACATACATAAAGATATAACAGTAAGATTAGAAATAGAATGCTAAAAATGAAAAATCTTGAAATCATGCAATGCATAGTAAAGAGATTGGGATAGTTTCATTGCTTGGTTCATAAATAAAATCCAAAGAAATAGCACCACCTACTGGAATTTCACATATTTTTTTAAAAATTCACAAATCTTAGAAAATGAGACTATTATGTAATATTTCCCCTCATTTGGTTAGAAAGGTAACCTTAAATATTAAAGAACAAAATATAACATAATCAAAAAAGTTTATATTAAAAATTACCAATTCTCAGCTTATAATTTCAATCTCAAATAACTCACCATTTTGACTAAATTAATATGAAGATTTTATTAAAGAGAAAAACATTCCCAATCAATAAAGAAATTACAATTTTTAAGTAACTCACAGATATGGTATTCCTGTATGCTGCTTGTATAACCATATATTGCAGAATATCCAAATATTATGATCATGACAACATCTCTACTATCCAACTCCATAATATGTGCGGAATGTCCCTCCACAGCATACTGCTGACCATGTCCAAGAACAGTAGGAGTTTTTGTACTCCATGACTGACTATGTATGTTAAAAACCCATAATTCATCTGTGACATTGCCATCATTTGTTTCAATTCTGCCTCCATACATAAAGATGTTTTCCTGTAAATTAAAATACATATATTAATAGACAAAATAATGTTATATCTTAACACATATTAATTAAAAATAAAGGTTAAATTTACATAAAATTTTAGTAATTGCTCACAACATGCATAAGGCATTGTTCTTATTTGTAAAAAGTAATAAGAACACATGAATAATGACAACTAATGCTTTTATATACAAAAAGGGGGGAAGAGCAAAGCTTTCAAAAAGCTACTTTAAAATATATTTTTTAACTATTACTTTATATACTCAATTAAGTATACTTTTAATTATCATACAGGAAGAGAACACTAAACTACGGCTTTAAGAATGGAAAACACAATAAGCTAATCAAGAACTTAAAATTTATGGGTGAGGTAGTCCTATAACAAAGAATAATGTACTCCTCCCATATAACTGAAAAGTAACAAACTAAGTTGCTGATTAATGTTACTCATAGTCTTTTCAATATTCGAATCATCTGAGTCCCCAGTGGTTACGTTTGAATTTTACCATCTCCTTGTACTGCTTTGTGCTATTCTCAGTTATGCACTGTTTTCGTCAAGTGCTCTTCACCAAAAAGGCATATCACATTTGTGCATCACATAGAGTACACCTCTGTTACCATTTCTAATGGCTATGGACAGACACCACATGCCTTCAGTTCACCTTTGGTAAATCCTTGTAGAACTTTTAAATTATACAAATTATTTCAAATGTATATGATGGAAATAAATGATGTAAATTATCATTATTTCAACAAATTAGAAATAGAAAAAAATTTTCCAACCTGACAAAAGATATTTAAGGAAACCCACAGCTAACATTATACCTAACAGTGAAAGACTAGATACATTTCCCTAAGGTCAGGAACAAGATAAGCATGCCTGCTTTTGCCATTTATATTCAACTTTATACTGGATGTTCCAGCTAGAGCAAAAACTAAATAAAGACATCCAGCTTGGAAAGAAGAAGTAAAATATTTCTATTTGCAGATGATCTGATCTTGTATATAGAAAAGTCCTTAAAAATTAAAAAAAACCACTTAGAGCTAATAAATGAATCAGCAATATTACAGAACATAAGATCAACGTACAAAAAGTAAATTGCATTTCTATACACTTGCAATGAACAACCCAAAATGAAACTGGGAAAATAATTACATTGACAAAAGCATCCAAAAGAATAAAATATTTATGAATAAATTTAATAAAGGAAGTCCAAAACTTATACTCTGAAAATTACAAAACACTGTTTAAATAAATTTTTTAAAGATATAAATAAATGAAAAAACATCCCATGTTTATGGGTCTGAAGACTTAACATTGTTAAGATAATACTCTCTAAATTGATTAAGAGGATAATACTCTCCAAATTGATCTCAGATTCAACATATCCCTATCAAAATCTCAGCTGGCTTCTTTGTAGAAACTGACAAATTGATTCCAAAATTCATATGAAATTGCAAGGGATGCAGAACATCAGAACATTCTTGTAAAAGAACAAAACTGGAGTACTCACATTTCTCAAAAACTTACTGCAAAGCAAAAGTAATCAAGATAGGCTGGGCATGGTGGCTCACGACTATAATCCCAGCACTTTGAAAGTCTGAGGCAAGTGGATCACTTGAGGTCAGGAGTTCAAAACCAGCCTGGCCAACATGGTGAAACCCCATCTCTACTAAAACTACAAAAAAATTAGCTGGGCGTGGTAGCAGGCACCTATAATCCCAGCTACTCAGGAGGCTGAGGCAGGACAATCGCTTGAACCCAGGAGGCGGAGGTTGCAGTGAGCCGAGATTACACCACTGCACTCCAGCCTAGGTGATAGAGCAAGACTCTGTCTCAAAAAAAAAAAAAAAAAAAAAAAAGTAATCAAGACAGAGTGATACTGGGATAAATCAATGGAATAGAACTGAGAGTCCAGAAATAAACCCATACATCTAAGGCCAATTGATTTTTGACAAGAGTACCAAGACCATTCAAAGATAAAAAAAAAAAACAGGTCTTGTGAACAAATGGTGCTAGAACTGGATAGTCACACGCAAAAAAAAAAAAAAGACCTTGCACCCTTACTGCATACTATATACAAAACTTAACTCAAAATAGGTCAAACAACTAAATGCAAGAATCAAAGCTATAAAACTCTTAAAAGAAAAAAAATTGGGTTAAGTCTTTATGACCTGAGATTTGGCAGTGAATTATTAAATACGACACCAAAACACAAGCAATAAAAGGAAAAAAGCTAAATTGGACTTTATCAAAATAAAGTCTAATTTTTTGTGTTTAAAGAGATAACATCAAGAAAGTGAAAACAGCACATGAAATGGGTGAAAATATTTGCAAATTATATACCTGATAATGGCTTGCATCTGGAACATATAAAGAATTCTTACAACTCAATAATAAAAAGACAACCTAATTTTAAAATGAGCAAAGGACTTGAATAGACATTTCTCCAAAGACAATATACAAATGGCCAAAAAGCACACAAAAAGATGCCCAACATCATTAGTTAACAGGGAAATACAAATCAAAACCACAATGAGATAACACCTCACCCCACTAGGATGGCAATAATCAAAAAAGCAGATACTATTAAGTGTTGGCAAGGATGTATAGAAATAGAAACCTTCATATATGGCTGGTGGGAATGTAAAATGATGCAGCAGCTTTGGGAAACATTCTGTCAGTTCTTCAAAAAGCTAATTTGACCCAGTAAGTCCACCCCTATGTATATACTCAAAGAAATGAAAACATATGTCCAGACAAAATCTTACACAGAAATGTTGTTAGTAGCATTATTCATAATAGCCAAAAGGTGGAAACAAGTCAAATGTCCTCAACCGATAAATAAACATGTTATATATCCATACAATGTAATATTATTTAGCCATAAAAAGAAATGAAGAAGTATTGATATATTCTACAACATGGATAAACCTTGAAATTACGCTAAGTGAAATATGGTAATCATAAAATACATAGTATATGACTTCATTTATATGAAATGTCCAGCATCGACCAATATATAGAGAAAGAAAGTAGCTTTGTGACTGCTTAAGGCTAGGGAAGATGAGGAAGTCTGGGGTGATACCTAAAGGGTACAAAGTTTCTTCATGAAGTGGTGAAAATATTCTGAAAATGATTACACAACTCTGCAATCTTACACAAATATGCAACAAATGGTTGCACAACTCTGAATATACTAAAAACCACTGAATTGTACACTTTAAATGAGTGAACTGTGTGGTATATCAATTATATCTCAGTAAAGGGAAATAAAGAAAAAATAAAACAAGACAAAAAATGTATCTATATGTTTTCATATGTAGAAATATTTTTATTTTACTTTTAAAACACACGAATGTATGGATAAACAGGTGGTAGTTTGTTCTTTATACTGCTCCCATGCTTTCCAATTTTTTTAAAACAGCACAGAAAACATATAAATTCATATTTAGATGGCCTAGCCAAAGGCCACAAAATACATGAATTTTTATTGATTCAAAATGAACACCAATTAAGGGTCCTGTCATTTTAATCATGCTAAATTTATGAATCCCACAAATACATAAAAATAACTAATGTCAATACAATCCCTGTCAAAATCCCAACATTTTTGCAGAAATAGAAAACTCAACCCTAAAATTCATATAGACTTTCAAGGGGCCCTGAATAGCCAAAACAATCTTGAAAAATAAAAACAAAGTAGGAAGTATTACACTTCTTAACTTCAAAACTTATTAAAAAGCTACAGTAATCAAAATAGTATGGTACTAGCATAAAGACAGACATATAGATCAGTAGAATAAAATAGAGAGTCCAGAAAAAAAAAAAAAACCTCATATATATGGTCAAATGACTTTCAGCTAGGGTGCCAAGACCATTTAATCGAAAAAGGCAGTTTTTTTAAACAAATGATGTTGGGGAAACTGGCTATCCACATGCAAAGGAATGAAAATGGACCCTTACATCAGACACAATTAACTTAAAATACAACAAAAACCTAAACCTAAGAACTAAAACTTTAAAACTCTTAAGCGAAAATATAGAGGAAAAGCTTCATGACATTGGATCTAGCAATGATTTCTTGTACATGACACAAAAGCATAGGTAACAAAAGAAAAAATAGATAAATTAAACTATATCAAAATTAAAAATTTTGTGCATCAGAGGACACTCTCAACAAAGTGAAAAGACAGCCCATAAAGGGGGAAAATATCTTGAAATCATATTCTGATAAAGTGTTGATACCATAATATATAAAGAGCTCCTCCAACTCAACAGCCAAACAAAACAACCCAATTCAAAACTAGCAAAAGACCTGAATAGACATTTCTTCAAAGAGGATATACAAATAGCCAATAAGCACTTGAAAACATGTTTAACATCATTAATCAACAGAGAAATGCAAGTCAAAATCACAGTGAGATACTCGTTAGGTCGATTATCAAAAAAACAAAAACAGAAAATAACAAGTGTTGACAAGGCTGTGGACAAACTGCAACCCTTGTGCACTACTGATGGAAATGTAAGATGATGCAGTCATAGTGAAACACACTATGGCAGTGCTAAAAAAAAAAATTAAATATAGAATTACCATATGATTTAGAAATTCCACTTCTGGGTATACACCCAAAAAAAAAAAAAAAAATGAAAAGAGAGACTCAGATAGTTGTACACACAAGTTCATAGAAACATTATTCACAATGGCCAAAAGATGGAAGCTATCTAAGTGTCCATCAACAGATGGATGGATAAACAGAATGTGGTATATACATATAATGGAATATTTATTCAGCTTTAAAAGGAAGGACATTCTGACACATGATACAACATGGATGATCCTTGAAGATAGTGTGCTAAGGGAAACAAATCAGTCATAAAAGGACAAATAATGTACGATCCCATTTACATGAGGTACCTAGAGCAGTTAAATTCACAGAGATCGAAAAGTAGATTGGTCGTTTCAAGAGGATAAGGGAAGAGCGGAATGAGAAGTTATTGCTTCAGTTTTGCAAGATGAAAAGTGTTCTGAAGATAATGGTGGCCATGGTTACACAACAATGTCAATGTACTTAATGCCACTGAACTCTATACTTAAAAATACTTAAAATGGTAAATTTTATGTTACATGTATTTTGCCATAATTCTTTAAGTGATTGACTAGGCATAAAGTAATAGACAAAAACTCAGTCTTCATTTCTTTACATGTCATATGGGGGATTGTTCTAAAATCTACTCTTTTACTAAAAGCATAAGAGTATGTGGTATCTCAAGTTATTATGACCCATATAATCTATTGTTCTCATTTAATGTTTGAAATAAATCTGAGATTTAGTAATTTTTACCCTGTAGTAAACTATCAAAAACAAAATCTGATTAAAATTTAAAAAGCAGGAGCCATACCTGATATAAAGCAAGAGAGTGTCCATATCTCTGGAGAGGTCCCCTTGATAGAGTTCCTACATTCCATATACTGCTTTCTAAATCGTAACTAAAAGCAAGAAAAGAAAATAACTTCATAAGCTAAGATTCATTTTTGTTTTTTTAATTTTCACATGCTTTTTATTCACTTGTGTCCAAGTACTCATTAAATTCAAAGAGTTACAACTAATAGATTCATAATTTATGTGCCATATTAGAAATTTTTAATAAAGACTCATTCAAGATATACCTACACTAAATTAGGATTCAATCTCCTAAATGTATAATATACATTAACTTGACTAGGATATTTATTACTGGAATTAATTGTCCAACTGCCTTTAATAATTTCAATCAATTGATTAAGCTAAACAATAGTGAACTGACTGTATTTTTTAATTTTTTCTTAAAGCCAGGTTTCCTTCTTGGAAACAGCTGAAAATTCCCTCCATTTGTTTTAGGTATTTATTTTTATTCCTTTTTTTTTTTAGTCGGCCTGATACTTATATAAATTTTTTAATGACAAATTTAAGTTGTACGTATATGTTATACATATGATATTTTGATATATGTATAGAATGTATAATGATCAAATCAGGGTAATTAGAATATCTATTACCTCAAACATTTATCTCTTCTTTGTGTTGGGAGCACAACATTTCTTCTCTTCTAGCTATTTTGAAATATATAATAAATTGTTAACTATAATTTCCCTACGTTACTATCATATACTAGAACTTATTCCTTCTATCTAATTGCTTTTTGGTACTCATTAACCAACTTCTCTGTCTCCTTCTCCCCGCTTCCCTTCTCATGCTGTGGTAACCACCATTCTACTCTCCACCTATATGAAATCAACTTTTCTAGCTCTGACATTTGAGTGAAGACACACAATATTTGTCTCTCTGTGCCTGGTTTATTTCACTTAAAATGACTTCCAGTTCCATCCATATTGCTGCAAATATGAGATTTCATTTGGAGGGGGCTAAATAATATTCCACTGTGTATATATACCACATTTTCTTTATCAATTTATCAGTTGATGGACACATGTTGATTCCATATTATGGCTATTGTAAATAGTGCTGCAATAAACAAGAGAGTGCAGCTATCGCTTTGATATACTGATTTACTTTCTTTTGGCTACATATCTAGCAGTGGGTTTGCTGGACCATATAGTAATTCTATTTTCAGTTTGAGGAACCTCTGCACTGTTTACCATAATGACTGTGCTACTTTACATACCCACACACTTATCTTAGCATTATATAAATTAATCAATAAGCATCTATTTCCTATGCACAAATATAGCTTGTTTACTGATTTTTTTAAGATTGTATAAAATGAATTTGGTAGTATAGAAGCTTCCATAAAAATAAGTTACTGTTGGATTATGTAACATAAAAAGAAAACTTGTGTTTTTTTCTACTGGTGTAATACATATGAAAACAGAAGTCCCAAACTATGAATCTCAAATGCTTATACTCTATGCTCAAATCTCCTCCATTTGCTAAAATATACAAAAGGAAGCATCCAGCCAAGAAATAGGGGCCTGTTTTAAGTTAAGAAGCTTGCTATCAATTGTTATCTCCCCACTTCTCTTTCTTCCTTCAATGAATTAGGAAAGGCAAGGAAGTGCCCAAGTGCCCCTTGACAAGAAAGGTAAGGGTTACCAAATTTGCCTGCAGCATTGTTTATTTCCTACCTTGGAGTTGTAAAATAAATGTGTATGATACAAATGAGGAAATATAGTCAGAACATAACTTCCACAGATTCACACCACTAGTCCACTCATCTACCAGTATCTGCAGCCAACATACTGCTTTCCAAGTTATCATAAATTAGGGCTGTACAAACTACTTCTGTAAAGGGCCAGACAGCAAATATTTTAGGCTTTGTGGGCTACAATGGTCTCACATATTCTTCATTTTTTTCACAGCCCATTAAAAGTACAAAATCCAGGCCAGGCATGGTAGCTCACACCTGAAATCACAGCATTTTGGGAAGCCAAGGTGGGAGGATCACTTGAGCACTGCAGTTAGAGACTAGCCAGGGCAATATAGGGAGACCCTGCCTCTACAAAAAAAATTTAAAAATCAGCCAGGCATGATGGCGCGTGCCTGTAATCCCAGCTACTCAGGAGGCTGAGGTGGGAGGATCACCTGAGCCCAGGAGGTCAAGGCTACAGTGAGCCATGATCATACCACTGCACTCCAGCCTGGATGACAGAGCAAGACCCTGTCGCAAATAAAAGAAAAAAAGCAAAAACTAAAAATGCTAAGAAAAAATTCTTAGCTTCCAGGCCCTGAGCCCCTACTCTGCAGTTTGATGAGCCCAAGAATAGCAAATGATTCTTCTTCCTTGAGCACAAGATCTCTTTCCTACATCACCATGTTTTGTCTTACTAGATCTTTGCCATCAGCACACAAACATGGTGTTATAAACCATTAATAATAAAAGAAAAAACTCTTGACCACACTCTCCCTTAAGCTACTCCCCCATTTCTTTATTACCTCCAACCCCACCCCACTTTCCATTCTGTCTTAAACTAACTCCAGACATGCTTTTAACCCCACCACTCCAGTAAAACTGCTTTTGTTAAGGTCAATTTCCTCAAGCTAAAACTATGACCAGTTTTCAGTCTTCATTTTCCTTGACCTGGATAATCGTCAGCATTTGACATTATTAATTATTCCTTAATCCTCACATACTGTCTTTCCTTGCCTTTGAAGATACTGTACTCCAGGTTTTCCTATCTCACCAGTCATTCTTTTTCAGTCTCCTTTGATGGCTTCCCCTGTTCTCCACAACCTCTTAGTGATGTGGTGCCTCAGGCTCAGTTCCTGGTCCTTTTCTCTACCTAGAATGCATTCCCTTGATAATTTCATCTTAACTCAAATTCTGTTTCTACTCTTCCTCCTAATCCCCAGTATATCATCAATAAACAGCCATGGTAACACTTTTAAAGTAGGGATCAACACATGCTCAAAACCCTCCCACAACTCCCAAAAGATCTACAACATCCTACATGATCTGTATCTCTCCTCTGTTATCACTCTAATTTAATGTATCCCTCTCATATATTCCATGCAAATTGCATGGGCCTGATTGTTGTTCCTCAAACAACTCAAGGAGTTCCTATCTTAAGTCTTTGATCTGGCTCTTTTCTGTGCCTACAAATAACTGCAATCCCCTGATCTCCTTCAAGGTTTTGCTCAGTTCTCACCTTTGTTATGAAGCCTACCTTAATTATTACATTGATAATTGCAACTCCCTCTTCTTTGGCCCTCCTGCTTTACCTACCCCTACTATCTATCTATATCTATCCATTCATCCATCCCATCTATGTCTCTATATGTATATATGTTCATATCTATAAATTATTGTGGTAATTATGTTTTTTTTTTTGGTCATTGCCAGCCTTTCCCCACTAACTTTACAAAAACAGGGGCATTTATTATATCCAATGATATATCCCAAGCATCAAGCAGGTAGTGTTTTCAAAAGTTTGCTATCCTCATGAATACATGTTAATTTTCATTAATGTTAATGTATACATATTCTGTAAAAGTCTTTCTAATTTAATAGACACTAGCACAGACCTTCTATATTTAGTGAACAATTTGTCTTAAAATGTAACATTTCCACCCCAATTAAATTCCACTATAGAAGATGATTAAATCAAGTTATGACTGATCCTATCACTTCTGAAAGCTGTTATCCTTACCTACAATTGAACTACATTCAGAATGATGAAAAGTATTCTCTAACCTGTGAAAACAGCAACACAATTATTCTACTCTGATACCTCATTTGTTTACATAAACAAATCTATATAAACACTGTAACCAAAATACCCAGATTTCAGACCAAAAAAAAGGTTGGCTTAAATAGTTTATCTGGTTCCAATGGAAAATATACAAATTTAAAAGAATATCAAATAACATTCATCATTTAATTTTCAATATGCTACTCATCTTGCAAAGAACATAAACTTAAAATTTACAAACTTCCTTGTTGACAATTTTGCTCTTTGTCTTCACAAACTCAGCTTTGGAAAATCACAAGTTAATTCAAAGTTCAACTCTACTTTCACAGACTTTTCATTTTCTTTAAACATAGTTAATTTCCTTTTAATTTTCACATTTAAATATCATTATTTCTTCAGGCTTTTATCTTAACAATTCATTTTAATCCCACTAACTCTCTTTCAATTCTTCCTTCTGTATTTTATTCTTCATATGTTAAAAAATTCTAATTTGTCACTTAAATACTTACATAAAACTCCCTCCTTCTCTCCAGAATTTGATTTTCTAATTTAATTCCAGTCACATTCAATCATAGTTTTAAAGCAATCTCCTCTTAGAGAATTTCTGAAATTTTCCTAATTACAAGGGTTAATATATTCAGTGGTTAGGGTTGGCAGATAAAATACAAGATACCCAGTTAAATTTGAATTCAGATAAACAACAAACAATTTTTTTGTTGAAGCATGACCCAAGCAAAATTTGTAAAAAACAAAAATATACATACAGCAAAAGGGCCTTCTTATACTAAAAATGTACTTGTTTTTTTATCTGAAATTCAAGTTTAACTGGGTATCCTGTATATTTATCTGCTAAATCTGACAATCCTATTGGGTATACACCATTACGGTATACTGTCCAGGGCAAGTTTTGATTGTTTGTTGCCCAAGCTATTCAGTTGTTACATAATACGAACACCACCCCTGGAAAAAACATTAAACATCAAATGATTCTCCCTATTACCTTTTTTATTCTATTACTAAACAGTTCATAAAAAATAATCATTAGCTGAAAAAGAAATTAGATAAAGCTGCCATCTATATGATTCCCCTTATTCAATCATGCAGAGAACAATCTGTTGAGCCAACAGTAAATCAATCATCTCTCTCATAATACCAGAACTGTTCTCCCAGTGAAAGCTTGTAAAGTACATACAAAGTAAAAGTTCCGGTAAATTAAAATTTACAGAACAAATTGAGAGGATTTTTTTATATGTGATTATACTTCATTAAAAAAAAAGATGGCATGATTCATTTTATCCATTATAGGCAAGGCCTGCCTGTATTTGAAGTTAGTATTTTCTACTCAGAATTTATTAAAAGCACTCTAGAGAGGTAATAACATTTCTATATGAAGCAAACTTCTATGTACAATGACAAATCTTTAGCTATGGACATATTGAGTTCATATATTCACAAATCAGTCTCATTAGCAAATAGACACTACCACAAAAATAACCACTTTTACACTTGGACAACAATTTTTTTAAAAAAGACATTTTGGATAAAAATCCAGCTTAAAAAATAGCGAGAATCTGAAATACTTACTTTAGGACCATTTGAAAAGAACTGTAGTTAAAAGTATATCCACCAATCACCCACATAAATTTCCCATGTAAAACTGCTTTATGTGAAGCCCGACCTACAGAAGGACTGAAGGGTTTAACATTTGGCAGAATCCAGTAAGACTCAGTAGAGGGAACATTCAAAGAACAATCAGGACCTATTAAAAAAAAAAATCAAACAACACACTAGATTAAACAAAGCCCTCAGATTATAGAAATACAATATATGGATTAAGAGAATTTAAGAATTCAATGTTTATCATATTAACAAATATAACATATATACAATAAATTATCTGAAATATAATGTACAAGAGTAATACAGCAAATGTAATGCTTGGAGGCAAAAAAAGTCATATACTCACAATCGAACTTGGATGTTCAAATAAATTTCACAATTTTAAAGAATTATTTAAATAATATAAAATGTCAGATTTACTTTAGCATGCTACAAGAGTATTAAAATAGAAAACAGTGTACTCAAATATCAGTTCTGTCAGGCAAGTATGTTTACCTCTTTCATCATCAAGCCTCCATCTACAGAAATGGATATGATAATCTACTACCAAGGGTTATAATAAATATTTATTTTTTTTAAATAGTGGAAGTAAAAGCATTTAAAAATTAAAGTTTAAAAATTATTAACTATTAAACAAATATAAAAACGATTAAATTTTTCTTAGCATTATTTTTAAGAACAGCCAAAGTCTGCTTCAGTAGAGAGTCCTCAAAAAGAAAAAAATATTATCCATCATAAAATAAAAATTATGCATGAGATAAAAATTATTAAATCAGTGCAGAATAATTTCAAATCCTATGAAATTGAAAAAACAGCCTTTTTCCTATCCATATTCATGATGTTACTTATGTCTTGGTTTCCTCATCAGTGTTTCTCAAACATAATAGAAGGAATCCTCCTAAAAGGAATATATTTTATTTTTTTTTTTTTTTTGAGACGGAGTCTGGCTCTGTCGCCCAGGCTGGAGTGCAGTGGCGCGATCTCGGCTCACTGCAAGCTCCGCCTACCGGGTTCAGGCCATTCTCCTGCCTCAGCCTCCTGAGTAGCTGGGACTACAGGCACTCGCCACCGCGCCTGGCTAATTTTTTGTATTTTTAGTAGAGACGGGGTTTCACCGTGGTCTCGATCTCCTGACCTTGTGATCCGCCCGCCTCGGCCTCCCAAAGTGCTGGGATTACAGGCGTAAGCCACCGCGCCCGGCTTGCTAAAGGAATATATTTTCATCAAACTTTAGGGCTCACAAATTATTTTAATCGTGATGAAACTAAAAAATTCTCAAATACTAGACATAAACTCCTATGGTTATATTTCTTTTATAAGCACAAAACCAACATACATTTATAAATTATATATAAGCAAATTTATAAAACTAATATTTACTGAATATGATAAATGATACTGTTTTGCTTAAAGTAAATAATGGGTCCCAAGTTAAAAATGATACTAATTCTCACAGTGCCTTTTTAATATAATTTTAGCATACCTATGTTATTTTGACAACATAACTCTCCCACCATTTTTCTTCAACCCACTTTTTACAAATCTTTTAAATTCATATACTATGGCATATAATCATTTACTCTTCACTTGTCACAAAAGTATTAGTACACTTCAGTTGTATTGTTTTTAGCCTACAATAATTAAAGTGATACTTAATCCCAACTTTAAATTATCAACACAACTGCTGGCATTACAATACAGTGGCACTACTCAATTATGACATCAGACAGTGAATCTTCAATTTGCTTATATCAAAAGTTTTAGATTATCATTTAATAACAAAATTTTAAAACTCCCAAGCAGAGTCTGATTTAAGAAATATTGGCCCATAAAGTTTTCATTTCTTCATTTGTTCACTCACCCAGGTATTAGTTGATTCATCTTCAAGATTTTTTTCAATGCTTACATTGTATGGATCTGTATTTTTCAGGTACAAACTAGGAAGTATCTCAGATTATGTCTTTGATAATGATAATATTTTAAATCAGCTATAGAAAACTATTATTTCTGAGTGAGAAAAGACTGTGAACTATTCCTTAGTAATTAGAAATATTAAAGGAACTTCTTTTTTAATTTAACTACTGTAACTTAGAAATCATTTAATGGTTTTATTAAAACACAGCCATGGTCATTCAGTTAAGTATTGTCTATGGCTGCTTTAGCAGAGCTGAGTGGCTGCAACAGAGCCATGTAACTTGCAAAGTAAAAAATATTTACTACCTGGCCTTTTACAGAAAAGTTTGCCAATCTATAATTTAACTGAAAAGACATGAAATCATATAGAAATTATATATAATGCATCTATTGGTATAAATTTTGTATCTATTTTCATAAAAGGAAATATAGATTTTAACATGTAAGTCACACAAAGCAAATAGAGTAAAATGTTAATAGGTGAATCTGGGAAAGGGCATTCAGATAGTCTGTACTATTCTTATTCTTGTATAATAAGTTTTCTAAAACTTTAAAATTATTTCTACATAAAACATTAAAAATAGGCCACCAACCAAAGGCACAGAGTTGAAAGCAGTCAAGTAATATACGGGTGTTACTTGGAAAAGAGTTTGATAGAGAACGATGGCATGAAAAAAATCTTGAAAATTGGGTATATTTTTAAATCACCAATATATTTATCAAACCTGCATTAAAGCAAAATACTGCAGAGCAAGTTTCCAGTAGGCTGAATAAAGGTATCCAGGTCTTAATCACCTGAAGCTTTGGATTTTACCTTATATGGCAAAAGGAATTTTACAGATGTATTAAATTAAGGATTTTGAAATTTGGGAGAGATTATCATGGATTATCTAAATTGGCTCTAAATATAATTACAGGTGTCCTTATAAGAGAGGGAGATTTGACTGCAGAAGGAAGCAATGTGACTATCAAAGCAAGATGTTGTACTCCTGGATTTGAAGATAGAGGAAGAGGCAAGGAGACAAAGAATGCAGGGAATGCAGTTCCAGGAGCTGGAAAAAAAATCAAAGACACAGATAATCTCCTTTACCTTCCAAAGGAGGTACAACCCTGCTAAGACCTTTATTTTGGCCCAGTGAAACTGATTCCCGATTTGTGACCTCCAGAATGGTAAGGGATTAACAAATGTATTTTGTCTTAAGATACCAAATTTGTGATAATTTGTTACAGCATCTGTAAAATACTAACACTAATAATTAAATTTATTTAATTTAACAAAATATTGCTATTTAATACAGAAAATAAGCTTCTAATGATTTCAATTCTGTACTCTAAAATACTTAATTTTCCACACAAAAAAAGAAAATAATCAAAATTCTTCCTATCTTTGTTACCAGTAAATTTTATGTAACTTGTGGAAACTACTAGAAGAAATGGTCTGTAGCCCAATCTACATGTTGTCGTTATTTTACTCTAAATTAATCCGTTTATAAATAGAATGACAAGATTTATAAATATAACTCAAACATTTTTAAAAATTAAATGTCTTAATTTGAAGCTTTCTGTATTCTATAACCAAAATGACTTAAAATGTAAATTAATAAACTGAATATTAATTTAAAACACAAACAACTACACGAAGACTTCCTCAGCCATTAAATATCTAAGACTAATATCTACACTTAAGGCCATCTAAGCAAGACTCCTCTTCTTTTAATTTTATTTCTGCTACTGAACAATTATACATATTTATGGTCTACATGTGATATTTTGATACACGTTATACAATGTGTAATGACCAAAACAAGGTAATTAGGATATCTATTGCCTCAAACACACTTGTGCTGTAAACATTCCAAATATTCTAGCTATGAAATATATAATAAATTATTAACTATAGTCACCCTACTGTGTTATTGAACACTAGAACGTATTCCCTCTGTCTGACTATATTTTTGTACCCATTAACCAACCTCTTGTCATCCCTCTCTCCCTGAAACCTTTCCCAGCCTCTGGTAACCATCATTCTACTCTATCTCCGTGACATCAACTTTTTTAGCTCCCACATATGAATGAGAACATGCCATGTGTGCAAGACTCTTTTTTTATAAAAATATATCCATGAAAAATCTTCTACCACTTCATACTTTAGTATCTCATGCAACATCTCCCCATAACTCTCTTTGCATTACTTTTCTCAATCAATATGGCAACTTCTCAAGGTAGTACATCTCAGCTGTTTTTTAAAGGGTGTAATAAATTCACCTTATAGTCCCTTTTCATAAAGAATCTTCTCCACAGGTTATGTATAGTTTTAAAAAACCAAAGAGGATAAATGAATTTCTAACACTATAACTTTAAGCGTTAGTGTCGGGCTGCTGAGAGATTTTTGAAGGGAAAAAGCTACTACATAATCAGAGTAGAATTGTACTCTGATATATCGCAAATGTATATGTCCAGCCCCACGATCTCTCATGAATTCAAACTACTACTTGCCATTTCCACTTGGATATCCATAGAGGGTCATCTCAAACTTTACATATGTAAAACTAAAACCTTGATCGTTTCCTCCCAAACCGATTCCTTCACCAGTGTTTGCCATTTGAGTAAACGGCACTTCCATTCATCCAGCTGCTCAGGGCAAAAACTTTGGTGCCGTTCTTAAGTTGCCTCTTTCTCCAACACCCCATACAAGCAACCCACAAACAGACTGAATATTAAGTAGGTATGCAGGGATTGCAGTCTTTCCACATGTTGAAGTATAAATGTTTCAATGATTGTTGGTAAGTAGATGTACCTCAGCAACCCAAGTATCAGCCTTGCTGTCCTAGTTCCCCTGACTCCTCACTTGAGATAATTCAGACCTCCCTACAATAGATAACTAGAGGGGTAATGTTGGCACAACATGGCTCATCAAGATCCTACTCTAGTCCAATGGCCACAATCCATTTTGATTGATGTCTGGTCTGTACCTTACTAATTATAAGCATTTTTAAATTCTAGCACCCCACCATACCCCAACCACTGATCCCTTTCTCTACAACTACCATTTCAGTCCAAGCCACCATCCACTCTCACCTGGACTACTGCAATAGTCTACAAACTGGTCTTCTTATTTCCATTCTTATCCCTTTCCTATAACATTCAACTATCCAGAATACAACCAGAATGATTAAAAACATAATTCTACTCCTATCATTCCCCTACTAATAATCCTTCAGTGACTTCCCATCATATTAAAATACAATGAAAAGTACTTAACATAGTCAATAATTACTACATGATTAGCCTCAGTATACACTTACGGAATCAATCAATCAATGGATGGATGAATGAAAAGCACCTTAAGCTGTAAAGGAGTAACAGCATGAGCTATGCAGTCAAATCTAGCTTTCCTACTTACTAGCTGTGAAACCTTGGACAAAGTTACTTAATTTCTCTAAGCTTCAGTTTAATTGTGGAACTTCCACCTAGAATATACAATTTTTCTAAAGATAAAATGAGATTCTATGTAAAATGCTTAATATGTAATACTATAATAAATGCTTCATAATAGTAACTTTATCGTTATTAAGACAACCTTCTCATTTTATATACAAAGAAATTAAGTATAATTAAGTCCTATACATAAATACTAACCTTGATTGTAAACAAATTAAACCTTCCACTTAAAAGACACAGACTGGCTGAATGGACTTTTAAAAAAGAAAAACAAAGAAAAACATGATCCAACTGCAGGAAACTTGTATCACCTGTAACAAGGTATAGAGGCTGAAAATAAAGGGATACAAAAAAAATCCATTGAAACAGAAACTAGAAACTAGCAAGAGTAACTCTACTTAAATAAAACAGGTGTTAAGTCAAAAATGATAGAGAGAGACAAAAAAGGTCATTTTATAATGATAGAGGGATCAATTCAGCAAAAGGATATCACAATTCTAAACAAATACATAGCCATCACTGGAGCACATACACACATAATGTAAATATTATTAAATTTAAAGGGAGAAATTAATAACTTTAAAGGTAGAAATTTAAAGGGAGAAATTGGCCCTGGGCCAATCTTTGGGTCTCGGAGTGACAGTGGCAGTCTAAGAGTGCCTGTCTTGGGCTCCCTGGCACCGTTTCTTGGCACCAGTGTTATCTGATCCAATAAAATAACAGTTGGGGGCTTCAACACTCTACTCTCAGCATTAGACAGATCATCTAGACAGAAAAAGAAATATTGGATTTAAACTGCACATTAGACCAATGGACCTAGCAGACATTTATAGAACATTTCAATCAACAGCTACAAAATACACATTCTTCTTAACAGCCATAAAATGTTCTCCAGGATAGACTATAGGTTAGGACACAAAAGAAAATTCAAAAAAATTTTAAAAGTCAAAATCATGCCTTGTGAAACCACAATGAATTAAAACTAGAAATCAATGAAAAGAAAAACTTTGGAAACTGTATAAATATATGCAAATTTAAAAACATGTTCCTAAATGATCAAAGGATTAAAGAATAAAGAGAAAATAAAAAAAATTTTGAAACAAATGAAAATCAAAAACTAACAGCTATGGGATACAGCAAAAGCAATGCTAAAAAGGAAGTTTACAGCAGTAAGTACCCATGTCAAAAAAGCAGAAAGGTTTAAAATGAACTAATGGTGCACCTCAAAGAACTAGAAAAGTAAGAATAAACCAAACCCAAAATTACTAGAAGATAAATAATAAAGATCAAAGCAGAACTAAATGAAATAGAGGCAGAAAAAAAAATATAAAGGATCAACATGAAAAGACAGGTTTTTAAAAACATAAACAAAACCAATAAACCACTTGCTAGATTAAGCAATAACAACAAAAAAAATTAAGAAAACCGAAATCAACAAAATCACAAATGAAAAAGGACACATTACAACTGATACCAGAGAAATACAAAAGATTATCAAAGACTATTATAAATAACTACACACTAACAAACCGGAAAACATAGAGAAAATCCACAAATTCCTAGACACACACATCCTACCAAGATTGAATCAAGAAGAAATATTTAGAAAACTGAAACAGACCAATAACAACTGAAGAGATTCAAAGTACTAATAAAAAGTCTCCCAACAAAGGAAAGTCCAGGACAGGACGGCTTCACTGTCAAAGTCTACCAAACTTTCAAAGAAGAATTAATGCCAATTCTCTTCAAGTTAGTCCAAAAAAAAACATGGAAAAGGAGACAATTCTCCCTAATTCATTTTACATGGCCAGGATTAACCTAACACCAAACCCAAATAAGAAAGCAACAAAAAAAGGAAAACTACAGGCCAACATCCCTGATGAACACAGATGCAAAGATACTCAAAAAATACCAAATCCAGCAGCATATTAAAAAAATAATAAACCCTGATCAAGTAAGATTTATCCCAGGGATGCAATGATGGCTCAATATATGCAAATCAATAAAAGTGATATATCATATCAGCAAGATGAAGAACAAAAACCGTATTATCATCTCAAGAGATGCAGAAAAAGCATTTGATAAAGTTCAACATCCCTTCACAAAAAAATGTCTCAACAAACTAAGCATGAAAGGGACATACCAAGATATAAAAAAGGCCATATATGACAAACCCACAGTTAATATCATACTGTTACAGGAGTTAAAAAGAAAGTATTTATAGGCAGTTAGTAAAGATAAAAGAGTTCTCAGTGGAATTTCCTTTTAATAAAAAGCCCCAAAATCACTTCCTTTCTAACAAAAAGCAGCCTGAAAAATCAAGCTGCAAGCACAGATAAGCAAGCTGGAATGCTGGAAGCTGTGCCAACAGAAAAGGGATACCTGAAAGCCGGGTATATTCAACATGGAGATTTTCTCTTCCCTTTTGTCGCCATGCGTGCAGGCGTCTACAATAGCCAGGTAGATACCCCAACTGCATAATAAAGATTAGGGTGGGATGGCCAGCCTCTTAGTGCACTATGTAAATGGCACACCTGGTCCAACCAATCCTCTGGGCCCTATGTAAATCAGACACCGCCTCCGAAAGCCCCTCTATAAAACCAACCATAGCCAGGCACAGTGGCTTACGCCTGTAATCCCAGCACTTTGGGAGGCCAAGGCAGGTGGTTCACCTGAGGTCATGAAGTCGAGACCAGCCTGGCCAACATGGCGAAACCTCGTCTCTACTAAACATATAAAAATTAGCTGGGTGTGGTGGCGCCCGCCTGTAGTCCCAGCTACTCAGGAGGCTGAGGCAGGAGAATCACTTGAACCTGGGAGGCGGAGATCGCAGTGAGCCAAGATCACGTTACTGCACTCCAGTCTAGGTGACAAAGTCAGACTCCAAAAAAAAAAAAAAAAAAATACTGCATCCGGCCTCAAAGCGGAAGATCGATTCAGAACCCCACTCTCTCTGCTCAGGAGAAGTAAAGCTTTTCTCTTCTTTACTTTGCCTATTAAACTTTCTTTTTTTTTTTTTTTTTTTTTTTTTGCCTATTAAACTTTCTACTCTTAAACCCACTCATTGTGTGTCCACGTCTTTGATTTCCTTAGCGCAAGACAACAAACCTCGGCTATTTCCCCAGATTGCTTCAATACCAAATGGGGAAAAACTGAAAGCTTTTTCTCTAAGAACTGGAGGAAGACAAGGACGTCCACTTTCCCCACCTAATCAATATACTACTTCAAGTCCTAGCCAGATAAATTAGGCAAGAGAAAGAAAGAAAAGGCATCCAAACTGGAAAAGACGAAGTCAAATTGCCACTCCTTGCTGATGATATAATTTTGTATCTAGAAAACTTATAGACTTCACCAAAAAACTCTTAGATCTAATAAATGAATTCAGTAAAGTTGCAGGTTACAAAACCAACATACAAAAATCTGTAGCATTTCTATACACAAATAATGAACTAGCTGAGAAAGAAATCAAGAAGGCAACACAATAGCTACAAAAAAATAAAATACCATGAAATATATTTAACTAAGCATATGGACAATCTCTACAGGAAAACTACAAAACACAGAAGAAAGAAATTGAAGAGGACACAAACAAATGGAAAGACATCCCATGTACATGGATTGGGAGAATTAATATTGTTAAAATGACCATACTACCCAAAGCAATCTACAGAGTCAATGCAAACTACCATAGTCATTTTTCACATAATTAGAAAAAAAAATTCTAAAATTCACATGGAACCAAAAAAGAGGACAATAGCCAAAGAAATCCTGAGCAAGAAGAATAAGGCTGAAGGTATCATACCACCAGACTTCAAAATATATTATAAGGCTATAGTAACCAAAACAGCATGGTACTGGTACAAAAACAGACACATAGATCAATGAAACATAATAGTGAAAGAATAAATCTATATATCTATACTCACTGATTTCAAAGACACCAAGAACATACATTAGAGAAAGCACAGTCTCTTCAATAAATTTTGCTGGGAATACTGGATACTCTCATGCAGAAGAATGAGACTACACCCCTTATCTCTCACCATATACAAAAATAAACTCAAAATGGATTAAAGACTTAGAACTATCAAACTACTAGAAGAACACATAGGCAAAACGCTTCGAGACATTGATCTAGGCAAAGATATTTTGGCTAAGACCTCAAAAGCACAGTCAACAAAAACAAAAATAGACAAATGAGACTACATTCAACCAAAAAGCTTCTGCACAGCAAAAGAAACAATCCACAAAGTGAACAGACAACCTGCAGGATGGGAGAAAATATTTGAAAACTATGTTACTGACAGGGACCTAAAATCCAGAATATACAAGGAACTCAAACAACTGAACAGTAAACAAATAATCCTATTTAAAAGTGGGCAAAGGTCATGAAGTCATTTCTCAAAAAAAGACTTACAAATGGCCAACAGGTACATGAAAAATAGTTTAACATCACCAATCATCAGGGAATTTGCCAATCAAAACCACAATGAGATATTATCTTAGTTAAAATGGTTATTATTAAAAAGACTAAAAATAACAGATGCTGGCAAGGATTCAGAGAAAAGGGAATTCTTAATACAGTGTTGGTAGGGATTTAAAATAGTACAGCCACTATGGTAAACAGTATGGAAACGTCTCAAAAAACTTAAAATAGAACTATCATATGATCCAGCAATCCCACTACTGGGTATTTATCCAAAGGAGACGAAAGCACTACAACAGAGAGATACCTGCACTTGCATATTTATTGCAGCACTATTCACAATAGCAAAGATATGGAATCAATCTAAGTGTCCCTCAACAGACAAAAGGATAATGAAAATATAGTGTATATACATAATGGAATGCTACTCAGACACACAAAAAAAGAGAATGAAATCATGTCATTTGTAGTAACATGGATAGAACGGGAGGTCATTAAGTGAAATAAGCCAGCCACAAAAAGACAAATATCATAAGTTCTCACTCACATGTGGGAGCTGAAAGAGTTGATCTCATAGAGGTATAGAACAGAATGATGGATACCAGAGGCTGGACAGGGTGTGTGTGTGTGGGTAGGTGGGGAGGACAGACATTGGCTAATGGATATAAACATATAGTTAGAAGATACAAATTATAATATTCAATGGCAGTGTAAGGTAACTATAGTTGGCAACAATGTATTGTGTATTTCTAAGTAGTTAGAAAAGAGCATTTGAAATACTCCCAACACAGAAATGATAAATACTCAAAGTGAAGAATACTCCAAATACCCTGACGTCATCATTACATATTCTATGCGGATAACAAATACTCACATATACCCCATAAATATGTAAAGTATTATATATCGATAAAAAATAAGTAAAAGGCAAAAAATAAGTAAAAATAAGCAAAATAAGCAAAAACTAATCTTACTCCAGGATTTTAGACTTTTTGACGCAGTTTTGGCTCATACCCTTAATTTATATTTAATCTATACTATCATGAAAAAGCATTTATTTTACTGTTAAAGTGGTACATGTTGAAAGAGCCAACTATATTTTCTTTTTGCAGTTTTCAACTGAACACATTAAATAAATTGCTAACTTTGAACTATATCAAATGCAGGTTGTTGATATGATTTTGGGTATTTTAAAGAAGTCTAATAACCAGAAAAAAAAAAAAAAAACCCGTACTCTAACAGTATCTCTAAGGTGGTACTTCAGTTAGTTTTCTTACATGCGAGTCACAGAAATTAATTAGGCTAGCTTAAGGGAAAATGGGACTGTATTGAAAAAATATGTAGAAATTCAGAGAGTTTTTCAAAGAGGAAAATCACGCTTAGAATAGACAGGTACCTGGATTTTTTCATTCCAGTAAGACTATGCTACGTTAGCAAAAGGCAATTTCCCAAAAGAAACTGGATTATTAATAACAAGGGGAAGATATGCTGGAAAGAAAGACTTTAAGAGCAAGACGGGCTGGGCGCAGTGGCTCAAGCCTGTAATCCCGTCTCAAAAAAAAAAAAAAAAGAGCAAGACGGGTAAATGTAGCTTATTGTAATCATTCCAGAAATAGTCTTATGATTTAGTGTGTACTGAAACTGAAGTTCTCCAATAAAAATCAAAACCAGATTTCAATGCAAGAGTTCTCTCTTCTAACATCATTTAAAAATTTTGATTTTGTTACAGTATCCAAAGTATTCTACACATGTTCTAGACCCATAAAATCAATCTCCAAAGGCCAGGTATTAACTTTTGTCTATTTTAAATATCCACAACTATTCTGACAATCTGTTAATTTTATAAGACAATGAATTGTATGAGTGGTAATCATTATACTAGATCTGTTCCAAGAATACTTGGTTCTTAGAGTTTAGGTCAATGATGCTATTGTAGCACGGAAACAAATTGCCCTCTTGTTTAAAGATCAGTGGTTTCCAATTTACTCTTTGTGGGCTGTGGAAGGCTTAAAACAACGTTTTACAAGGAATCTCAATATTTAAAATATTGCAAAGTGATGAGGCAGGAAAGAGTCACTTATCTTCCATCCTATCCCCACCCATCTCCTTATATAACCCTTGCAGCACACATTTTGAAAACTCCTGGTATTATCAAAATATGTCTGCTTAGAAAAGACTAACTTCAAAAATTTTGAAGACCAATTTTTTTGAATAATCATAACCGTCAAAATTATATTTCAAAAACATCTAAAATAATAAATTATAAAATAATGAAAGCATGTATGCCAAAATTTCTTCTAGGTACAAAAGTTAAACTGCCCATTTTATTAGACTGGTGAATGTATAATGCTCACAGAATATCTAAACAGTTGCCTAATGTATAAATATTATTTACAAATTCAAATCTTTATTAATAAAATGTACTGAACCCCACTGCAGAGAGAAGATTTTACTAAATTGAACTATTACAAAATGTCTACTTACTAAAAAGGAAACTGCTACTGTAATATCAGCCAGTCAAGCATATACAGCAAGACACTATTTCAATTCACTTTGATCTAGTTAGCATCCCAAGACTCAGACAAGGGCAAATAATCTCTTTGTATAAATAATGAAATTTATAACCAGATAGTTAATTGACTTTCCCAAGATAACTTTAATTGTGAATAGAGAAGAGTTCCTCCATAAATTGAAATAACATTAAGAAACATTCATTCTAAGAAGTTTCATGACCTGGGCACGGTGGCTCACATCTGTTATCCCAACACTTTGGGCGGCTGAGGCGGGCGGACCACGAGGTCAGGAGATTGAGACCAGCATGGTCAATTTAGTGAAACCTTGTGTCTACTAAAAATACAAAAAATTAGCTGGGCATGGTGGCGGGCGCCTGTAATCCCAGCTACTTGGGAGGCTGAGGCAGGAGAATTGCTTGAACCTGGGAGGTGGAAGTTGCAGTGAGCAGAGACAGCGCCACTGCACTCCAGCCCAGGCAGCATTGCAAGACTCTGTCTCAAAGAAAAAAAAAAAAAAAAAAGATTTCTCATGTTATGGACTGAATGCTTGTGTCCCTTCAAAATTTATATGTTGAAACCCTAACTCCCAATGTGATAGTATTAGTAGGTGGGGCTGTGGACAGGTAATTAGATTTAGATAAGGGTAGGATTATCAGGGTAGGATCCTCATGGTGAGATCATTGCCTTAAGAAGAGAGACCAGAGAGCCTGCTCACTCCAGCTCTCACATGTTCGCACTCTCG
This sequence comes from Papio anubis, assembly GCF_008728515.1. Lineage (NCBI taxonomy): Eukaryota > Metazoa > Chordata > Mammalia > Primates > Cercopithecidae > Papio > Papio anubis. Next base: position 18,086,687 of record NC_044986.1, read on the forward strand.
CGTGCGCTCTCTCTCTCCCTGGCTCTCTCTTGCTCTTGCTCTCTCCTCCTCCCCTTCTCTCTGCCATATAAGGATAGAACAAAAAGGCAGTCATCTTGTTCTATCTTTACGTGGCAGAGAGAGAGGGCCAGGAAGATGGCCCTCACCATGATGGCACCCTGGTATTGGACTTCCAGTCTCCAGAACTGTGAGAAATAAATGCCAATTGTTTAAGTGACCTAATCTGTGGTATTTTGTTATAACAGCCTGAGCTAAGACATTATGCTTTGAAGAAAATTGATAAACCATGTTAAGAATATAGACAGGGCAATACACAGCATTTAAAAAGCAACTGCAAGAAAGATTTAAGACCTTGGTTCTGATCAGCTGAAAACGACAAACGTAGAATTAGCTATATTGAGAGGAGGATTTGCTCATTTTACATTGTTCTACATAGTCAGAGGCAACAAAATCTTATAAAGTCAGAGGCAACAAAATAAGTGGCTATAAATAGTTCAACCTAAGGCAAACTTATCTAAGAAAGGAATTTATATGCCTAGCACAGAATACTCTGAATTTTGTTGTGACCCATAGTTCAGTCATTGGTTCTATTCTCTATCTCTATGCTAACTTCCCTGGTAATCTCATCCAATTTCCTCAATGGTTTCCAACTTAATATTTAAGCCAACTAACCTCCAAATTTATATCTACAGTACAGATCTCTCTCCATCAATTTCCAGATCCATATATCCAACTGCCTCCTCACTATCTCCTTTCTGATATCTCAAAGACATCTCTAACTTGGCATACCATAACCAAATATTCTTCCTAAAATCTTCCTCATATTAGTTCATGACAACTCTGTCTTTCCATCTGCTCAAACCAAAAAACCTTAGTCATCTTTGACTCCTCTTTCCCTCACCCCCCACATTCAGACCATCAGCAAATCCTATTAATCCTGCATTTAAAATCACATTCAGTATTCAAGCAATTGTCACCACCTCCACAGCTATCAACTTGTCCAAGCTACCATCATCATCATCATCTCTCATCTAGATTATGGCAGTAGCCTCTGAACTGGTACACTGCTACTACAGTCTATTCTCTGGTAGAAATAGGAGCTTTATAAAACTAAGCCATATAATATTAATCTTCTGCTCAAAATCCTTCAATGGCTCCCTCATTTCACTTAGGGTAAGAGTCAAAATCCTTACAATGGTCTACAAAGCTAAGAATATTTAGCTGATATAGCTCCATCCTTCACTGATCTCCATCCCCTCCAGCAACCCCTTAATTCCACATCCCCAACCATCTCCCTTGTTGTGTAACTTCTCTGAGTTCATATCTGACTAATCTCCCCATCACTAATTCAATTCTAGCCACAATGGCCTTTATACTGGTCCTCATGCACACCTGGCTTGCTCCTACCTTAGGGTCTTTGAACTGACAGTTCTCTCTGCCTAGAATGTTCTTCCCCTTGATATCTATATGGTTGAACTCTCTCACTTGCTTGAAGTCTTTTCTCACATGTCATCTTTTCAATAAAACCTAAGCATATCATCGCATTTTAAATGTAACCCCCAGATCTTTCTATTCCTCTTTCTCTGTTCAACTTTAATTTTCCATTGTACTTATCACCATCTAACATACTATATAATTTATATTTATTATTTAGGGTCTGTCTCTCCTAGCTTGAATGTAAGTTCCACAAGGATCTTTGTCTTCTTTGTTCCGTGATGTATCCCAAGGACCTAGAGCAGTGCCTAGCACTTAATAGAGCTCAAAAAAAATTTTTTTACATTAATAAATGAAAAAAATAAATAAATGAATTCATGAAAGAGGGCTGTCATATACACATTTTAATGCTACTTTTATTTTTAAACAGTCAACTTTCTTAGTAGGTTAAGAGTAAAAATTTAATTAGCTCTCACAAAAAAAGTCAGATCTGCTGTTTTTGTTAAGTGGGAAGAATTTATTGGAATTAAATGCATTACCTGTCACTTCTCCCTCCTCAAAGTTAAAAGAGAAGAAATAGATTGACCGTGTTCATTATTATTCTATTTCTAAAGGAAAATGTAAGCTACTTTGTGAATTTCAAGGCAACCTATAATCTCATGTGTACTTACATACTATCCTAAAATAACTAAATATGTCCTTATATGTTATATGACTAACCAAGATAAAATACCTCAGATAAAATATTCATAAATTTGAGTTGAAAGATTTTACATTTTTTTAAGTCAAACAAAACTACCAAGTTTTTACAATTTGAATGCCAGAGTTTAAGTGCGTTTTCTGGTAGTCAATACTGCCACCCAATGGCAAATGTTAAAATCTAAAGCCAAAAGATTGAAACAAAGTAAGACCAAGATTCCAAGAACTAATGCTTGATAAAGTAACATTTTAAATGTTCAAATTCAATAGCTTCCCTCAATGTTCAGAAGTAATTATACAGGAAGCAAATAACATAATGTATTAGAGAAATAATCTTATAAAATATCTCTAATTGAATGTCTACATATCACTACACTAGTAAACTAATACATTTCTAATTCATTCATTCAACAACAAACAAATTCCAGTGGCTAGTACAGGCCATGCACTATATTAGGTTCTGGAAACGCGAGGATGATCAAAACATAATCATTCTTAACTTCTTGGAGTTTATATTCCACTGGGAAAGATAATCAAAGAATCACACAAGCATATAATTATAAACTGTGATAAATGCTATAAATTTAAAAGATAGGGTCCTATGACAGCATATTACAGGGGGATCTGACCTGGACTTAGAATATAAATGGGGTAAGGGTTTTCTAGGAAGAACTTTGGAATTAAGAAAGGTCTTCAGATAGTGAGGGACAAAGAGCATCTGAGAAACTGGAGTAAGTTACAATAAAGTGTGACTTTAAATAAAGATCAGAGGCACTATGCAACAAAACTATTAAATTACATGATTTACATTTCCAGATCCTATATTTCAATCAATAATTTAAGAGTTTAAAACAGTCATCTTCAATCCTTATATGAGAACCGTACCTGAATTGAATTAAAAAGGAATACTAAAAACATAAAAATGTCCTGAAGACATTTAAACGAATCGAGTAATAGGATTGAGCAGAACATTCTGGAATAGAAAAGGAACAGGAACAATTTGATAACAGTTAAGCAACTGTCTTATATATAAATGATGGTGACCTATTTTTCACAGTTCTCTGTAGAACAGGGGAAAAAAATCTGTTGTAATACATTAAGAAAAAATTGTATGCTGAAAAAATTAAGCTGGTTTGTTGCTTAACCTGTCTACCCCTACATCTAGTCCACACTGCAAAGTTCCTCTGAGTAGACATGAAAGAACAAATTGGCCCATTCCTTGTTAATTATGGTAACAATCTGGAGTTAAAAATATATCATTTGAATTTTTTGTTTGGGAATCTCAATCATTTGAATCCCCTTTCCTATGTTTGGGAGAATCCTTTATTGTATGAAATTTTGTTCAGAAAGAGAACCTCTTTCACTACAGATAACAGAAAAGTTAAATTCCCTATTTCACATCTCTAGGTACCCATGGTATGGACAAGACCTAGGTTTAGCCAAGCAGATACTATTAAGCAAGACTCAGTCTTAATAAGTGATGCAAAGATGTAAAGACAATTTACAATTCTTTCTCTCCATTCCTGTAGCATGCAGTACCTACTTTAAGGGTGCCACTGGTAGTAACCTAGGATCCTGTGGCAATGACAGGAATGTCGTACTCAAACTTTCCTTTGGCTTCATCTTTACTGTAGGCCTAGCCTTTCTTTGTATCTGGCCTCTTTCCAACAATAGTTTATCCAGTCTTCTCATTTCTCCTGTGAGCTACTCAATATCCTTTTGTATTATTTAGAGAACAGGTTGAGAGAAGCAAAACTAAGTTGTTGAAATAAGGTGAAAGCTTATTTCTCTCTAATGAACATTCTAGAGATGAATGGGCCAGTGCTACTTATTATAGTTTATGTCATTTATCAGCCACAGGAAAATATCTGAATGATCTAATATTTGCATACAGATTTTATCCAATCTAAACTTAGTAACTGATATGGTTTGGTTGTGTCCTCACCCAAATCTCATCTTGAATTCCCACGTGTTATGGAAGGGACTCGGCAGGAGGTAACTGAAACATGGGGGCAGGTCTTTCCTGTGCTGTTCTCGTGATAGCAAGTAAGTCTCACAAGATCTGATGGTTTTAAAACAGGGAGTTTCCCTCCACAATCTCTTTTATCTTGTCTGCCGCCATGTGAGACATGCCTTCCACCTTCTGCCATGATTGTGAGGCCTCTGCAACCATGTGGAACTGTAAATCCATTAAATCTCTTTGTTTTGTAAATTGCCTGGTCTCTGATATGTCTTCATCAGCAGTGTGAAAACAGACTAATACAGTAAATTGGTACTAGTAGAGTGGGGCGCTGCTGAAAAGATACCCAAAAATGTAGAAGTGACTTTGGAACTGGTTAAACAGGCAAAGGTTGGAACAGTTTGAAGGGCTCAGAAGAAGACAGAAAAATGTGGGAAAGTGTGGACCCCCTAGAGACTTGTTGAATGACTTTGACAAAAATGCTGATAATGATATGGACAATGAAATCCAGGCTGAGGTGGTCTCAGATGGAGATGAGGAGGAACTTGTTGCCCAGGCTGGAGTGCAATGGCGCAATCTTGGTTCATCACAACCTCCACCTCCCAGGTTCAAGTGATTCTCCTGCCTCAGCCTCCTCAGATTTTTTTAAAGTTATATAAAACAGAGAAACACACAACTACTCGGACGGGAGTTGGTGGGAGGAACATCATACCTTGGAATCTACTTTGAAAATTACTGTTCTATTGTATTCTTTACACATGAACATGAATTCAATTTGTTATATGTTGCTTTTGATGTCTTATAAAAATTGATCATCTATCCCAATGTTTGGAAGCCATTTTAAGAGATCAGTGCTTTTCAAAGTTGCCTTTTTCCCTCAGGTGACTTATTAAAATTTAAACAAATTTTACAGAAGCAACCAAGATGTCCTTCAGTAGGTGAATGGATAAACTGGTACATCCATACAATGGAATATTATTCAGTGCTGAAAAGGAATTAGCTATCAAGCCATAAAAAGACATGGAGGAAAGTTAAATGTATCCTGTCAAGTCAAAAAGACCAATCATAAAAAGCTACATACTATATGATTACAACTATATGATATTTGGGAAAAGGCAATACTATGGAGACAGTAAAAAGATCGGTGGTTGGCAGGGGTAGGGGGAGGAAAGAATGAATAGGCAGAGCATAGGGGATTTGTAGGTTAAAAAAACTATTCTGTTGATACTATAATGGTGGATGCATGTAATGATACATTTGTCCAAACCCACAGAACGTCCAACACTGACAGTGAACCCTAATGTAAACTATGACTTTGGTTAATAATGATTTGTCAATGTGAGCTCATGAACTGTAACAAATATACACTCTGGTGGGAGATAGTGATAATGAGAGAAGCTGTGTATGCATTGGGGCAGGAGGTAAATGGGAATTCTCTGTACCTTCTGCTCAATCTTCCTGTGAACATAAAACTACTCTTAAAAATGAAGTCTATTTTTTCTATTTTACTATCATAGAAGCAGATGAGTCTACACAGGTCCCTGTACTTTTAGTCATATATTTAATATGTATATATCATTATCTTTGACAACTATACATTATGACAAAATTAAATATTATATAACAAACTTGTGTGCCCTCGAGTAGTCCCAGCTACTCTAAAGGCCAAGGTGGGAGGATCACTGGAGCCCAGGAGTTTGAGACCAGCCTGAGCAACACAGAAAGACCTCATCTCTACGAAAAAAAATTTTAATTAGCTAGGAATGGTGGTGTGCAACTTGTGGTGCCAGCTACTCAGGAGGCTGAGTTGAGAGGATCATTTCAGCAAGGAAAGTCAAGGCTGCAAAGAGCTGTGATCATGCCACTGCACTCTAGCCTGAGCCACAGAGTAAGATCCTATCTCAAAGAAAAAGAAAAACCAAAGAAAAAAATGACACACAGAGACCAGGTAGGTTAAGCAAAAGAGAAATGTTAGGAAGGAACTCAAGACTTAATATAAAGCTAGGTTTTTCCTCTGTGTTATCTTAATGAAACCCAAGTTTCTAGAGGGTAACTCATTTTTTAAAAATATACATTAGCATAGAGGCAAACAGAATAAGTCAAGCAACAACAAGGGATAAAATATAATGGAGATAACAACAATCTGTTACTCTAACCTAAAGAATCCAGTTCCAAATAACACCTTGTATAAAACTACCAGATTTTGAACCTCATAAAGATCGCCTCAGCAGTGCGCATTTTCAAATGTCTCTCATTCTTTGATCATTCCCCATTTGTCCTAGAAGCAAATCTATCTCTTCTTACCTCACTGATTCCTTCCCATTCTATATATCTGAAATAAAAACATCATTTTCCCCTGAATGATTTTGCTCACAATCCTACCTACTTTGGAGCTATGCTTCCTTAAATACAGAATCAGGATCAGGTTTGAGACACAAAGTAACCAGTCTGCACATAATTTATTTCGAAAACACCATACTATCTCATTTACCAGCCCTCTACCTTCAAACATATAAATTGAGAAATCATTTCCTTAATTATTAAGAAAATGGTATGGCCGGGCGCGGTGGCTCAAGCCTGTAATCCCAGCACTTTGGGAGGCCGAGATGGGCGGATCACGAGGTCAGGAGATCGAGACCATGCTGGCTAACACGGTGAAACCCCGTCTCCACTAAAAAATACAAAAAATTAGCCGGCCGAGGTGGTGGGCGCCTGTAGTCCCAGCTACTTGGGAGGCTGAGGCAGGAGAATGGCGTGAACCCAGGAGGCGGAGCTTGCAGTGAGCTGAGATCCGGCCACTGCACTCCAGCCTGGGCGACAGAGCGAGACTCCGTCTCAAAAAAAAAAAAAAAAAAAAAAAGAAAATGGTATAAAAATTGGTCTTATTTCTGCATTTTATAATTTACAAAGGACTTTCACACTATTCTCCATAAAAAATGTATATGTATTTATAAATAAATGTGTATATATGCATACACACTCACACATACACATACATAGAGATGCATTTCTTAGATTATTGCTATTACAACTTTGCTTTTAAAGTGAACATAGCCAGTATTTGCTTCCCCATTTCCATTTGCTTATAGACATATTAGATTCAGGAATTCTTATGATTTGGGACATTACTGATGAGAATAATAGGATATGAAAAGGCCAAAAATCAAAGGCCAGAAAAAACTCATAACGCTTTGAATCAGATCTATATTACAAGACTCACAAAATAAAGCATTTCAAAGAAGGACTAATGAAAGTAAATAAAAAACAGAAAAGGGGACAGAACTGTTCAGAGAATGTTATACAAATGTATCACTCATTTGCTTTTAAGACTGCTGAAATGAGGTGCAGACTAATGGCAATTGAAGACCAGTTTGAAAAATACTGTGTGTATGAGCTATATTTCTATTTATCCGGCCTTAAATTAAATATAATACGGATAGACCATTGTCTCTATAGAAAAGACAGTTATTTTAGCTTCACGTCAGAAATGAAAATAAAATTACAACTCAAGGCACTTTTGGGGGGAAGAAAAGTCACAAATGATTAAAAGAGTCACTTAAAATACATGTCCCTGTAATTATAGAACATTTAGAAATTTGTATCTGTCATAATTGTAATTGGTAACCAAATTTGATTTAGTAAGAAATCATGGATCTTTTGTGCAGTTGACATACCTAATATTTTTTATGAGCTAACATGAGCTTAAGACAGGCATAATTTATACAAAGCCTAAAATAATTCCTCTAAGTAAGTACTGAACATACTCAACAACACTTTTTTGAAAACATCATCTCAGCAATAATGAATACAACTACATGAAGAGTATGTTGTCTTTGGTTTTTAACTTGGGAACTATTGCTACTATTTATTACACTGTATTATAGTAACACATAATCAAGTACTTCAGGTTATGTAATTATTGAGTCTAATTTCCCTATTTCAACAGGATTAATATGTTGGCACAAAGGAAGCTCTTCATATGTAAATGCAACTAGCAAAAAGTAAACTCTAGGTGGGTAGGTGTATGTATAACTAAGTATCTCTCTTAATTTCATAATGACAATATTTATTATTTTATATCCAGATAAACAAGTAAGCCAACATTCTTCAGTATAGTGTAAACTTAATCTTTGATGATAGATATTTATAAAAGTTACTTAGATATTCTTTCCTAGGAATCTGACTTTTGCAATAGGCAGCTAAAATACTTTTTAAAATATTCCAGTTCTTTTTAAAATAGCCACAAGATGTCAGCCTTTCCTAAGAAATAAGTTTCATATACTGCAGTACCTTGTAAGATGGGCATTTATTTTTGTAATATACTATTTATATTACCCTTATAAATCAAATTTGAATGCACCACATTAAATTCAGTGAAGTCACCAAATTTGGGGAGAGTCGACAACAAATTACAGAAGATCATAATGATCACACACCTAACAATTCAGTTTCATATATCACTTCGTTTAGTCTTCAAAGTAGTATGGAGACAAAATCTCTGCCAATTAATTCTATTTGTGACAAAAAAAATTAAGAAGTTGATTATTAATCTGAACATTCTAAAAATAAAGGTAAATACATGAGGTTTGGGTGTGCAAACTATAACGAAACAAATAAATGTGGAATTTGTATTAATCTATTACACATATGAATCAATGTTTCAAAAGCCATCACACCACACATGCTTACCTTGCCAACTATCATTGCAGACACATAATTTTTCTCCCGTTAGGTCACAGTAACCATGATCTGGACTACCGCAATTGGCTTTACAGTAAGGAATATCACAAGCTTCACCCTTCCAGTATTTATCACATTCACAATATACTTGACTTGGAACAGAGACACTAGTTGTGCACTTCCCATGACCAGAGCAATTGTTAGGACAAGAATTGATTCTGTAAAATATAATTCATATATATTCAAACTGAAAAAGAATTTCGGTTGATACATCATAAACTTCATAATTTTTATACTGTGTCCTATGTGCTTATAAATGTAACATAATTTCACAATGTAATTCTTTACTCTTTATCCTCTTACTCTTATGAAATTGTTAGTATTTATTTGCAGTTGGTCTTAGTTTATTCAACAGATTTACTTTGATACCAAGACTCCAAATGTCTAATGACTACATGCTCAACATCTGCAGGATCTGTACAGTTCCAAGCAAAATGTTTTGTAAAGACTTAAGTACTCAAATATTTTGAATGTATATTTTACATAAAAAAAATTAAATTCATGAATATTCAAAACTATATGAGAAGTCAAGACATAACTTGGCTGTATAATATTTAAAGAGCATGCTATCACCTGTACACTCTCACGGAAGGAAAGGGATGTTTATCATATTTAGTTTTAAGACTCTTTAACTGATTATATTCTACTATATATTTGTTATCCCTTGCATACATACTTGGATACATTGTAGGATAAATAATTCCATAATAAATTGTTAATTCAAAGATACTTAGAATATTTCTGGTGAAAAATTCTCTGGTTATCAATTTTTACATTCTGAAGAAAAAAAATAATATATAGACTTCCTCTCTAGCCATTCCTGTGAAAGCATCTGAAAGCATCTCTCATTACTTTACCCTCAATCTTCTAGATATAAAAATGTTTATAAAGTGTCAGGCATATAATAGATTCACAATGAATATTACTTTTCTTATTTTAGAGGAGATAGTGGTATACAGCCACGTATCTCTTAAGCCACAATTTCCTCATGTGTAAATGGGAAATATACCCAACCTGACAGAACTGAAGGTAATTAAATGACATAATGTATGTACAGCATTCAGTACAGTCTCTGCAATAGAGACTACAAAAACTTAGCTCCCATAATCCTCTTCAAATTACAAGTGATATTCCTTAAAGCACTGAAAAGCAGTTCACAACTCTGTGCAGTCTCACACATCTGTTGCTACCAGTAAAGTTACACTAGTATTTGTTTACTTAATCACTTGCCAACAAACAATTGTAAATTTCATAATTAATTTTCAACCAAACTTATAGGCTTAGATCACATTTTGTGGCATACTATTAAGATTTTATGTCACTTAAGAAGGGATCCTACATACTAATTTGAAATTTTACACAGTAGTCTGCTTCTGGTATATAAGACATTAACAAAAATAAACCAAAAAAAACCTCTTTTACATTAAATTACAAGAATCATTAAAACATGGAATTTTAAAAAAATACTTACGAATAGAAAATGTTGAAACCAGTTAGATTATATGCAGCATCGCTAAAAAAATGTAACAGTGCATAGCCAGATGTAGTAACAACTTCAGGCACAGTTTCATTGCCCCTTATTTCAGGGACTATCAAACCACTAAAAGAGAACAAAACTGAGTATTGTATGTGTAGATATACATAAGACTGTTAAGCACATAAAATTTACTCAGAAATATTCTTACCAGGATCAGAAATGCTTGTACATCAGAATGGGCAACTAAAAGCAGAATAAATCTGAAAGAAGTTCCTCTCCATTTCTCACTAAATTAGTTCTACTACTGCTGCCAATACAATAAAATCTACTCTCATGCCACTGTACCCCATTTTTTTTCTTATCATTATTTGTAAGGCAATGTCTCATTTCTCCTTTTTGTCCCGCTATCCATCCTGTCATAATACTACAGGGTACTCTTTCCCTTAATTCATATAAAACTTCACTTAAAGTCACCTTGCTACTCTAATAAGTGACCCTGTACCTTTACTTATTCTGATTGGTTTAAAAATCTGATGAAGCTGAAGACACTCTACATCAGGTAAGCAATTACAATTACATTCTAATTATAGCTGTACATTTCCAATACATTTATCTAGGTGATTTAAAATTAAGTATTTTTAAAAATTTAAAAATACATACTTTTATGTTTTTCTAATTTTGCATACCTATGCAAATTGCATTAATGTATTACTATTATATTACTATTCCAAAACGAATATTGCTCACATAAGCCCATAAGCACACAAACAAAAATTTGGGGTGGGGGAGATATAAACGTACAAAATAGTTTTAAACTAGTAACTTGTACTTCGTTTTAAGACTCCTTGTTCATGAGAAAAATTACCTATCTTCATTTAGTTTTATGTTCTAATCTCTCTAAATCTATGAAAACATGCAATAGGTGAAAGAAAAGAGGCTGCTAACAAACAAATTACATAACTCGACACAGTGAATTCCTTTAGAAAGAGTTAAAATTATGTCTAGGTACCGCTAAGAACTGAATTCCCCCATTCAAATCATATTTGACACATAAATGAAATACTATAGTCAAATAATTTATTTGGAAAATACATTCTCAAAGACAAGTTAAAAAGTAATCAATTCTTGATTTAATGCTTTAGTAATTATTATTACATCTACTAGGTTATGTTTGTGAAGCAACAAATGATTTTAAAATGAGACTCTCAAAATAATACAAACCCTATGACACCAGTCTTCGTTATACATACATATTGTTCATTGTAATAAAATTACATAAAGGTATTACTAAAAATAATAGATCTTTATAATAGATACAGCTAGTCTCTGAGAGCTCTCTGAAAGTGATAAAAAGAATAGGTCTCGGCTGGGTGCAGTGGCGGGCGGATCATGAGGTCAAGAGATCCGGACCATCCTGGCCAACACAATGAAACCCCATCTCTACTAAAAATACAAAAAAAATCAGGTGGGCGTAGTGGCACACGCCTGTAGTCCCAGCTACTCAGGAGGCTGGGGCAGGAGAATCGCTTGAACCCGGGAGGAGGGGGTTGCAGTGAGCCAAGATCACACCACTGCACTCCAGCCTAGTGAAAAGCAAGACTCCATCTCAAAAAAACAAACAAACAAACAAAAAAGAACAGATCTGTTTGGGTTTTTTTTAACAAATATTTTTAAAACAATAAATAAAAGAGAGTTTCTACTTATTGTATAATACACCAGGAAATTTGGACCAACTGAAGTCTAGTAAAATGACAAATTATATAAAAACAAAAAAATCAGCTTGAAGGCCTACCCAGGCATTGAGGCCACTTACCCTATTGGCATTTGCTGATTTCAAGGCTGGAGGTAAGACTTGAGGGGCTAAAAAAAAAACTGAAGGATTTCAAGGATTTCACAGAGTAAGGGAAACAACAAGTGAAACCCAGAGCCTTCATGTTGAACTGAGATTTCAACGGTTGGAAGTAAAAGCAAACTACCTAAAGTTGGGCCCTCCAAAGGACTGCACTGCAGCTGAGCTATGAAACACCCCAATATCTGAGTTTGGATTGAATTGAATATGGATTGCTAGTGTCCCCAGGTAGTCTCTGCAAGAATATAATCTTTCTAGGTCTCAAATTATTACTATATATGATTTTCCAAACACAACATCCAACACACAATTGTCCGGCACACAGTAAAAAAAAATAACACTTCTCCATTCCAATCCATTCTCCACATTCTAAAAAGTCTTGCCTACAGAATAAAAGTCCAACTTCTTTAGTGTGGTGTACAAGAAAGCAGTATTACAGTGATTAAGGGATTAGGATCTACAATTACATAACCTAGATTCATTTTCTGACTTACTAGCTAGGCAACCTTTGGGCCACTCACAGAAAATCTCAATTCTGTCTCAATTCTGCATTTGTAAAATTGCAATATTAATACCTACCTAAAGGTTACTTTGAGGATTAAATAAACTAATGCTTATAAAGAACTCCTGCACATTGTCTGGCACAAAAGGAGCACTAAGTAAATGTCACTGGTTGCTGTTTTGGAGGAATGTGACTCCTACGTATCCTTCACATTTCCTACAATAAAGTTACTCAAAACTTTTTACTATTGCACTAAAATATAATGCTCTTTAATGTGTCTATACCTTTGTATATATGCTTTTCTCTCTCTAGAATGTCCTACTTGACCCTCCTACTTCATTCTTTTACTTATGATGAAAGTCAACATGAAGGATTATTTTGAAATTATGTAGTACTCTTTCATAACCTGACTGTAACATTAACTAGGCTGTGTGAAAAATCTGTTTACATACCCCCACTAATGCAGGACTACTGCATACTAAAGAATTGGCTGGCTTTTGTCCCCAGTTCTTGGGATATAACCTCTAAATTCTTGAAATTTCCTGAGTGATAAGAGTGTCTTCCTATTCACGGTGAGCCCTGAAAATTTATGCTAATGAGGTGACTCATGTTGGGCCCCTAATTAATTTAAGCTAAAGATATAATTGAGAATAGGGGATGGCCACTCCAGAAACACTAACCATGTGATGGAAGTGTTGGCGCCATATGGTATTAGCCTAACTTCCCAAGAGAGAATGGGATGGGAGGGGCTAGAGATTTGAGTTCAGTCTCATGGCCAATGATTCAATCACTCATGGGTACATAATGAAACTTCAATAAAACTCTGGACACCTGAAGCTCAGATGAGCTTCCTTGTTGGTGATACATGTTGATGTGCTGGGTGGCTAACACATTCTGAGGACCCAGAAGCTTTGCATTTATGATCCTCCCAGACCTCACTCTATGCATCTCTTTATTTGGCTGGCTCTGATTTCTATCCTTTATGATAAAACTATAGTCATAAGTGTAGAACTTTCCTGAGCTCTATGATAATTCTAGTGAATTATCAAAATTTTTGGAGAGAGTAGGAACCCCTAAATATGTAGCCAGATGGTCAGAGTAGGTGGGGACCACCAAGCTTGCAGCTATTGTCTGAAATGACAGCAGTGTTACAGAGCAGCAGTCCCCAACCTTTTTGGAACCAGGGACCAGTTTCATGGAAGACAAAATTTCCACAGACCAGGGGGAGGATGATTTTGGGATGATTCAAGCACATTACGTTTATTATGCACTTTATTTCTATTATTATTACATTGTAAAATATAATGAAATAATTATACAACCCACCATAATGTAGAATCAGTGGAAGCCCTGAGCTTGATTTGCTGCAACTAGATGATCCCATCTGGGGGTGATGGGAGACAGTGACAGATCATCAGGCATTAGATCCTCATAAGGAATGAGCAACCTAGATCCCTCACATGCGCAGTTCACAACAGGGCCTGTACTCCTATGAGAATCTGATGCCGCCGCTGATCTGACAGGAGGCGGAGCTCAGGCAGTAATGCAAGCAATGAGGGCAGCTGTAAATAAAGATGAAGCTTTGCTCACTTGCCCCCCACTCACCTCCTACTGTGTAGCCCTGTTCCTAACAGGCCAAGGACTGGTAAGGGGATCTGGGGTGGAGAGGAGACCCTTGTTGTAGAGGACTGTGCTCTTAACCTAGGAAATCTGTTCTAGCCCAGCTGCAGGTAGTTGGTATCTAAAGTCACTGCAATAGCTATGCCTTCTTCCTTACTATGTACTCTAAGCCTGTGACAGTCTCTGGAATTAAGTGTTGAGTAATAAATATTTATACAATTGAAATAATTCAAACATATTAGATTCTGAATTCTTAGCAAGATGAAGTACAAACAGCATACGCTTTTAAATCAGGAGATTGAAATTCAAGTCCTAATCCTAGCTCTACCATCTATTAGAAGCAAATAACTTCTCTGAATGTCAATTTTCTCAACTGTAAAATGGGGATAATAGTACTTAGTACTTCCCCAACAAGATCTTTGTGAAGATAAGATGACATTTACACTGCCTAGCCTAGTGCTTAACATCAAGTGGATATTCAATATCAATAAACATGAGTTTTCCATTTCCCTTAGGAGGGCTAACAAGAACACTTGCTAATGAGAAATCACTAATTCCATCTTCACAGCCATATACTAAATCCCACCTGCTAATTATCTTCCTTTAGTAACAAGAAAGTGTTGATAAGAATGCTAATGGATGAGTATTAATACAAAGTAATTAGAATTACTAGATAAACAAATGAACAGGCACACACCTAAATGATGGTCAGCCAACGGTATCATAAAAATAGAGTTAAGATAGGAAAGTGATGTTTAAATTGCTAAAAATAAATGTATGAACTCAGGATCAAATTTAATTGTTACAATAAATTGTCTTACAACCTAATTATTTGCAAGGCTCCACTCTATTTTCTCTCTATTGTCCTTAGATGAAGGACTGCTTATGGCTATCCCTTTTCTAATGTTCAAACAACTCAAAAATTTAAGCAATAGCAATATCACAGAATAAGTACCTAAGCTCCTAAGGAAATACAAGTTCTTACATTTTTGTCCAAAATAATAATTCACATTCCTGATAAAACAGAACAAAATAAAATGTATTAGAATGGAATGAAATAGAACATTTGCCACATGAAAAGTAAAAAGAAAAATTGGAAAGAAAAAATTTTGAAGGGACCAATAAGCTTTTATCCATACTTAAATTTTCAATGACAGAACATGTAAGAGATATTGTATAAATAGCAAAAGTAAATAATATGAGTAACTTAACAATCATGTTAAATTGTATACAAAATCTATACTACATGTTCATAATTTTTTCTGTGTCTAATAGATTTTCTCCTATTCATGAAACTTTTTATAATAATGTAAACATATGTAAGATTTTTAAATTGATACAATGCTATAATTTTAAAATTAATAATCTACCATACTACTAACAATAAAATATTTTGAAGCAAACAAATTTCTCATATTTTCAGAATTGGTAGAAACTCCATCTTTATTAACCATTGCACAAAGCATAACTTAACTGTTTTATGCAGAATTTAAAATTTTACCATTTCACTAAAATAAAAAGACAACTTATTTAAAAAAAAAAACTTGTCTATTCATTTCTCAGCTAGAACTCACTCTAATATATCCAAATAGATAGTTCTGAAAACATATTCAATCCACTTTAAAAGAATAAACTAAGTACAATGAGAATAAAAAATATTTAGAAAGAAATCTATATTTCCAATATAGTATTTATCTGTTATATCAATATTTACATAATTATTACCTAAATTGACAGTTACAGCAAATAACAAAGTATTATAATCATCTGTGAAATGTAACTATCAATACCTTTACTAAATTTATTTTGCAGTACATATCAATATATATTTAAAGTTAAGGAATTATACAGTCACTTTTCTGCAACTGATTAAATATAATTACTCACCTAAGTACAGCTATTAAAGGTGCATATATTGAATCTCCATCATAAACATACATATGATCCCAGCTACATTCTGTAGCAAAATGATTGAATCTTAATCTTAACACTGCATTTGGACTGAAAATGAATATGAAATATTTTTAAAATTAAAATATACAAAGCACAGACTGAGTAAATACATAATATTTATTATATAAGATACAAAGCACAGAGTGAAGAAACTTTAGATATGCTATTTTATTAGAAATCTGTTTACAGATAATTTTGCTATAAATCCTTATATCATAAGGGTGAAAGATTGATAAGCCATCATATCTAATTTGTACAAATAAAATGTAACTTTCAAAATCTATTAACAGGACATATGTATGTATCATTATTTTCTTAAAATATAGTCAATAAAAAATGTTCAGCCAAGCGTGGTGGCTCTTGCCTGTAATCCCAGCACTTTGGGAGGCCAAGGCAGGCGGATCACGAGGTCAGGAGATCAAGACCATCCTGGCCAACATGGTAAACCTGTCTCTACTGAAAATACAAAAATTAGCTGGGCATGGCAGCACACGCCAGAAGTCCCAGCTACTCGGGAGGCTGAGGCAGGAGAACTGTTTGAACTCAGGAGGCAGAGGCTGCAGTGAGCCGAGATCACAACACTGCACTCCAGCTTGGGTAACAGAGTGAGACTCTGTCTCAAAAAAAAAAAAAAAAAATTATATGTCTTGATTTAAGGTAGAGGTTACATAGAACTGTATACATCACTGAAACCTTATGGAATTGTACACTTAAAATGGGTGCATTTTGTTGTATGCAAATGGTACTTAAATAAAGTTGATTTTTAAAAATCAACACTCAAGAAGCCACTATTCTTATTTTTACAGAACCCTTAAATGGAGGCACTAAAAAACTATTTAAATTTTAATAAAAATTCTCAATGTGATATAATGTTGACAAATAAAATTTAACTATAGGTGCACAGCAGAGAATGAACAGCGTTTAAGTTAGAAAAATTTAAATAAAAAATTTTCCAAATATACTCTTTAGAAATTATAAAACAGTTCAAAAATAATTCATATCTATTCTTTTATGCTCCACTCACAATACACTTAAATAGATAGATTCTGTTTCAAGCCCTAATTACTGAAAATACCTCTAAATGAATAATTAACTCTCTCTTCTACAAAATGTTCTTTTAAAAATACTCTTAAATTAGAACTAAAATGCGGCCGGGCACGGTGGCTCGAGCCTGTAATCCCAGCACTTTGGGAGGCCGAGAGGGGCGGATCACGAGGTCAGGAGATCAAGACCATCCTGGCTAACGCGGTGAAACCCCGTCTCTACTAAAAAATACAAAAAACTAGCCGGGCGAGGTGGCGGGCGCCTGTAGTCCCAGCTACTCGGGAGGGTGAGGCAGAAGAATGGCGTAAACCCGGGAGGCGGAGCTTGCAGTGAGCTGAGATCCGGCCACTGCACTCCAGCCTGGGCGACAGAGCAAGACTCTGTCTCAAAAAAAAAAAAAAAAAAAAAAAGAACTAAAATGCTAAATTATATGAATAGCATAGCTCAGCATGAAATATTTTTATAATTTCTATAAAGTCTTCAAATTTCATAACAAGATGTTCAAAATAAACCCAAAAAATGCCTACTGAATTTAATACCACAGCAGCATAACTCAAAAACAAAATATATATAAAAATTAAACTATTGTCACAAGTGAAGAGGTAGTGTAATTTACATTAAATGTGATGTCTAGAAGTTGTAAATATTATTTAATAATAAACAAATAAACTAAATGACAAAGTAATTATGCTTTAATGCTTTGACATTAATATAATCACCTTTATCATTTAAGAATAAAATACATTAATTTGACCCAGACTATATACTTACTAGCCTTCAATGAGCCATGTACATTTAGTTTTATATTTATAGTTAATTGGGCCATCTGTTAAATATCCAGAAGGTTCTGTTAACCTGGAAGAGAAAACAAAATAATGAAAATAATTACCTTAAACTAACTGTAAGACATATAGCAGGATAAGAAAATTTAAAAGTCATTAAGGCAAAGGAACGAGACATAACAATTTTCAAAAAGGAGGATTTATTTACAACTTTGGAAAATTTCAAAGTGCTGTATTTTTCTCTGCATCTCAAAAGATACTTATTTTGGATTTCTTTAAACCTTAATATATCATGACCATTTCAATCTATGAAGCGAAAAAAGACACTGAAAGACTGAACATGGTACTGAAGGATTCAATGTTGATGCAAAATAGAATAAGTTAAACTTCATCTGCACAAAAATTAGGTTGAGGCAGAAGAAAGAAGATCAAATACAAATCTACAGAATAGAGAAACAGTATACGTATGTTCCACTTTGGGGAATTACCATGTAAGCTATATTTTTCTTCATGCACTGGTATTGCTAAACTAGGTGTCACCAAACTTTAAAAAGAGTTCTGCTAAAAATATATTTTTTATTATCATTTTCTCCTGTCTACGTTACATCTAGTCCAAGAACTCAATTTTTAAAACAGGACAAATAAAAAAATTGTATCTTCTATTTTATGCATAAAAAGAAAAAGATATTTGGAAAAACTCTCTATTTTCAGAAATTAAAAATATTTAAAACAAAAATCTCAATTCTATTTCATTGTTTTTCTTACTTCCAGCCCAATTATTTTATCGAGACCATATTTTAAGTAATCAAAATGTCTTCCCATTTAACATTTATATACTATACTTATATATGCATATACACACACATCACAGCTAATCAGTTTTTACATATTCACATAAACATACATACACACACACACACATATATATCAGGGCCATTATCAACTTTTAGATAAAATTAAATGTGCCTTATAGTATAGAGCCTTAAATACATTAGGGGGGAAAAACTTTAATTTACCTAAATCAGGGTTGACAGAAATGTCAGTCAATGTTAATGTCATTTGCAAGTCTTTCATAATCCCTGCAAATTACTTCAGTAATAAAGTAGCTAATTGATGCTCAGAAAATCTTTGAAGAGCAACAAACAAATTCCTATATTTTCAAATAAATGTAATAATAACGAGCATTTTCTACATGTCAGGTACCACTATAAACACACAATGTGTTGTCCCATTTAAGAATCTCAAAAACCCTGTAAGACAGTAAGTAAGTAACAACTCCATGTTATAGATGAGAAGTCTGAAGCACATTTTAAGTAACAAGTTAAAGAACTTGCCCTGATTTTTCACTTCCAATAATATTAATACCAAGTGCAGTAATTCAGAAAAACTCTCCACTGAAGACAACTTAAAAAGTTAAAGGACAATTTTAAAATCTTACAAGTAACAAAATGATAAAATGTACGAAGCCAAGATCCAGAAGTTGCAAATTCTTTAAGAGGAGGCAGGCATTCTGAGATGCTTTTGTTCTGAGAGATTTGCTTATTTAGAAGAGACTGCCAAAAGGTTGAGAGTGCACTTGGTAGCCTCAAGGAGAGAGGAGGACAAAAGTTGGAAGCAACAACCCACAAAACATAGGGGCTCAAAGAAACAACAGGGCACTTTGACTTGGGACATAATGACTTGCTATTAAAAAATGGTATACCAGAAGTTAACCAGCCTTTACCTCAACTATAGGTTAACTATGAGTCATCTGAGCAACAGAAAACTCCTAAGTCTTAAAATCAGCTTATGGTGCTGCTAGAACTGCCAATATGCCAAGTATCCTAACAGAAGATACATGATACTCTCTAAAGAAAGATAACATTATCCTGGGCCTCAAATTATTTCTATCAGTAATTTTGAAATAAAATGTTTAGCATAATAAAAGACAATTAAGCATATGAAACTACGACAAGAAAACACTGGGGAAACTCTCCAGGATATTGGACTGGGCAAAGATTTCTTGAGGAATAACCCACAAGCACAGACAACCAAAGCAAAAATGGACAAATGGGATCACATCAAGTTAAAAAGCTTCTGCACAGCAAAGCAAACAGCAACATGAAGAGACAACCCACAGAATGGAAGAAAATATTTACAAACTACCCATCTGACAAAGGATTAATAACCAGAATATATAGGGTGCTCAAAACAACTCAACAGGAAAAAAAAACCAACAATCCAATTTTAAAAATGGGCTACAGGTTTGAATAGACATTTCTCAAAAGAAGACATACAAATTTCAAACACGTGTATGAAAAGGTACTCAACATCACTGATCATCACAGAAATGAAAAGCAACACTACAATTGAGATATCATCTGACCCCAGTTAAAACGGCTTATATCCAAAAGACAGGTAATAAGAAATGCTGGCGAGGATATGGAGAAAAGGGAACCCTCTTATACTGTTGGTGGGAATGTAAATTAGTACAACCACTATGGAGAACACTTTGGAGGTTCCTCATAAAAGTAAAAATTTAGCTAACATACAATTCAGCAATCCACTTTTGGGTATATACTCGAAAGAAAGGAAATCAATATACTGAAATATCTGCACTCCCATGTTTGTTGTAGCTCTGTTCACAATAGCCAAGATTTGGAAGCAACCTATGGGTCCATCAACAGATGAACAGATAAAGAAATGTGGTACATATACACAATCAATTACTATTCAGTCATAAAAATAGTGTGATTCAGTCATTTGCAACAAAATGGATGGAACTGGATGTCATTATGTTTCGTGAAATAAGCCAGGCACAGAAACAAAAACATTGTATGTTCTCACTGATTTGTGGGATCTAAAAGCAAAACAATTGAATCCATGGAGATACAGAGTAGGAAGATGGTTATCACAGGCTGGGAAGGGTAGTGGTAAAGTGAGGAGGAGGTAGGGATGGTTAAGAGGTACAAAAAAAATAGAATGAATGAATGAATAAGACTAGTATTTGAAAGCTCAACAGGGTGACTATAGTCAATAATAATTTAATTGTACATTTTAAAATAACTGATAGTATAATTGGATTATTTGTAACACAAAGGATAAATGCTTGAGATAAATACCCTACCTTCCATGATGTGATCATTATGTGCTGCATGACTGTATCAAAATATCCCACATACCCCATAAACATATACACCTACTCTGTACCCACAAAAATTAAAAATACATATCCCCACTCCTCCAAAGAAACATATATTGTAGGAGTTACCACAGTAATCCTTATCTCCCTTTTATAAGAAGTGATGTGAAGGAACTGTTATGCCTCCCCACCTAAGCTAAACAATAGGAGTACCTGAAAACTACACTCCCTGCCTGTCCCATCCTATTCAACTTCAGTAGTACAATTTCCCAAACTTAAAAGGAAACTACTCACCACAATCCCCGAATTCCTCATCCTTAGCACTAAAGATCCTACCAAGAGCCCACCTTTTCCTCCACTTACTACAAAAAGGTTTCCTCTTTGCCAATTCCAGTCCACTGGAAGCATGGAAGGATGTCACCAATCAAGGTAAAAGAAATGGAAAATTCCTTCTCACCACCAAGACATGTGTAAAGGGGAAAAATCTCCTGCTACTTCTGTAATAAATAACAATTCTCCTTCTGCAGTTTCATGATCTCTTCTTAAACTCCAAGAACCTTCACCTGCATGCCACTTGGGCAAAGCATTCCCATTACATAAGTTGGACCTCTTCACAATCTAGAACTGTCCTTCTAAAATTCATAAGTCTTGCACTCCAGGACCATACTCTAACGATAAACACCTAGTTTTCTATTTACTTTTTTTACTTCTTACTCCTAATACCCTTACATTCCAATTGTGTGGCACTCTCCAGAAATTAGGTAGCACATAGTTCAACTCCCTGCAAAAAGTAAAATAGGCTCTTACATAACTACTATTTCTAATATTATTTCTAAAATGTATTCTAAGTTTCAAACAACTGTTTTAAAACTTTCTATCATTCCTCTTGAACTGAGAACCATATTGACTTATTCATCTAGATCAGTACTACATACACTACTAGCCTACTGTCTGTTTGTGTAAATGAAGTTTTATTGGAACACAACTACACTAGTTTGTTTAAATATTATCTAAGATTGCTAACACACTACAAGGACAGAGTTTAGTACTGGCAACAGAGACCATCTGGCCAACAAAGCCTAAAATATCTCCTATCTGGCCCTTTACAGAAAAAGTTTGCCAATCACTTGTCTAGATGCCTGCCACATATCCATATGCCTTGTCAATATCTCTTTCTAGCTGAAAGTGCCTAATGCAGAGTCCTTAATTAAAAGCATGC
Source organism: Papio anubis (assembly GCF_008728515.1). NCBI lineage: Eukaryota > Metazoa > Chordata > Mammalia > Primates > Cercopithecidae > Papio > Papio anubis. Next base: position 18,109,087 of record NC_044986.1, read on the forward strand.
TGGGCTGTTTATAATACAAGGTTTGCCATTAATAAATGCAGGAAAACCAGCACAAATATTAGACAGTACTAAAATTAAATCTAGTGGGATGTTGTTGTGTATCCTGACTATGGATATATAATTTAACACATTATAAAAATAAGAAAGTGTGACAGTTTTAATATTACAAAATCTCTGAAACAATAAATCCTGTTTATCACAGAATATAGGTTTAGTCCTGGCATAACCAGCCTACAAGGAATAGTCAGATCTACTCAGGGATAGTCTTTATGCAGGGCGGCTTTTGTAAGCTTTTTTCACACAAAAATCTTTTTTAAAACAGGCTTTCTAGTTAAAATACTATTTATCAGCTTATTAATTCCTTTTTATTTTTTATTTCATCTTTATTGACAAATAATAATTGTATATATTCATGGGGTAAAATGTGATGCTTCAATACATGTATATATTGCAGATTGAGCAGATCAGGCTAATTAATGTACCCATCACCTCACATACATATTTTTTGCAGCAAAAATATTTAAAATCCACTCTATTAGCAATGTAGTATATGAAATATACAATGCATAATTAGTAACATTAGTCATTTCATTGTACAAGAAAACAACAGAATAATAGAATACTTATTCTTCCTAATTGAAACTTTGCACCCTTTGACCAATATTTTTCCTTTCCCTGCCCAACCGACCACCACCCGCAGCTTCTGGTAACCACCATTCTACTCTCTACTTCGATTGATTCAAATTTTTGGATTCCACATTTAAGTGAGATCAGGTAATAATTGTCTTTCTAAGCCTAGCTTGTTTTGCATAGCCTAATGGCCTCTAGTTTCATTTATGTTGTCACAAATGACAGGATTTTGTCCCTTTATAGGCTGAATACTATTTCATTATGTATATATACCTCTTTTTTTAATCCATTGATCCCTTGGTGGGCACTTAGGTTGTTTCCCAATATTGGCTATTATGAATAATGCTGCAATGAACATGCGAACACAACTATCTCTCCAACATACTGATTTCAATTCCTTTGGATATATACTCAGACTGCTGGATCATATGGTAATTCTATTTTCAGTTTTTTGACGAACCTCCACACTGTTTTTCAAAATGGTTGTACTAATTTACTTCCTGCCAACAGTGTACAAAAGTTCCCTTTTTGCCATATCCTCACCAACACTTGTTATCTTTCATCTTTTTTATAAGAGCCATTTTAAGAAGTATGAGATGACATCCCATTGTGGTTTTGATCTGCATTTCCCTGATGATCGATAATGTTGAGCATTTTTTCATATATGTGTTGGCCTTTTGTATGTTTTCTTTTGAAAAATATCTATTCAGATTCTTTGCCCATATTTTAATACGATAATTTGTTTTCTTGCTATTGATTTGAGTTCCTTTTATGTCTTGGGTATGAGTCCCTTATCTGATGTATGATTTGCAAATATTTTCTCTCAGTGTGTGGGTTGTCTCTTCACTCTGTTATTTCCTTTGGTGTACAGAAGCTTTTTGATTCAATACCATTTGTCTATTTTTGCTTTTGCTGCCTGTGCTTTTGGAATCATGCAAGAAGTCATTGCTCAGACCCAAGTCATAGCTTTTCTCCTATACTTCCTTCTAGTAGTTTTAGTTTCAGATCTTCCATTTATATCTTTAATCCATTTTGAGTTGATTCTTGTATAAGGGATAAGGGTTCAATTTCATTCTTGTACATTTGGATACCTAGTTTTTTAGAATCATTTATTGACAAGACTGTCCTTTCCCCAGTGTGTATTCCTCGAGCCTCTGCTGAAAATCAGTGGACTGTAGATGTATGAATTTATTTCTGGGCTCTCTATCCTGTTCCATTGGACAATTTGTCTGTTTTTATGTAGGTATCATGCCGTTTTAATAACTATGAGATGACTTTAAAAGTTCATGAAAAAATAAACGGATAAAAATAAAAAATATAAACTTTATTTCTCAACATAAGTTCCATCAAAGTCAAGAAGCTTTTGTAAGCAATGATATCAGTCATTTAGTCCATCCCTAAAGAGCTGAAGGTCCTGTGAATTTAACCATGTCAATGCAGTCTTGTTTACATTATTAACTGAAGAAAAACAGGTGCCCTGAGAAAACATTTTAAGATTAGTGTATTAGTGTCCCTTTTCATACTGCTGATAAAGACATACCCAAGACTGGGCAATTTACAAAAAAAAGAGGTTTAATGGACTTACAGTTACACATGGCTGGGGAGGACTCACAGTCATGGTGGAAGGCAAGAATGAGCAGGTCATGTCTTACATGCATGGCAGCAGGCAGAGAGAGCTTGTGCAGGGGAACTCCTCTTTATAAAACCATCAGATCTCATGAGACTTATTCACTATCATGAGAACCACATGGGAAAGACTTGGCCCCATGATTCAATTACCTCCCACCAGATCCCTCCCATAACACACGGGAATTCAAGATGAGATTTGGGTAGGGACACAGCCAAACCACAATCATGGGGCCAAGTCTACTTTTGCTTTGATTGAACCCCTTCTACCTCCTGGTAGCCATTGCTTTGATTGTGCTTTGTCTTCAGAATTGTAGTGGTAAAGTCATGTTTCACCTATTACAATTCTTCAAAGAAATACTTCAGGATCTTGATCCCACTTGTTTATAATTTCCACTAAAACCTCTGCTCTTATCTGTAACTAATCTGGTCCGAGTGGTTTTGGCACCAATAGAGTGGAAAGTTTGGTCAACTTTAATTTGCATTCAGAATTAAGTTGAATTAATTGAGATGTCTATGGTGTTGGCTATTGTTTCTGCTGTCAAACATCAGTCCTCTTCAATTAGAGAATGAACAAGATGATTTTTTCCTCACAAACTGATGTGAATAGTCTGCTGCTGCAGGCTTCATCTTCAACGTCGTATCATCCCTTCTTAAAATGAGTTACCCATTTGTAAACTGCTGATTTCTTTCGGGCACTGTCCTCATAAACTTTTCACAAAGCATCAATAATTTCACCTTCTTCCACCCAAGCTTCACCAAAAAATTTGATGTTTGCTCTCGCTTCAACTTTAGCAGAATTTATGTTGCTCTGACAGGGGCTCTTTTCAAACCAATGTCTTATCCTCCTTAGTGTCTCAAACTTGATCCCATTGTTACAACAATTTGGTATGAGTTTATTTTGGTGCAAAAAAAAAATTTGAAATCCATGCAGATTTTTCATAATACACATTTTCCATTAACTTTTTAAAGACAAATCAGGTAGTGTAATGCCTCTAGCTTTGTTCTTTTTGCTCAACACTGCTTTAGCTATTTGGGGTCTTTTATGGTTTCAAACAAATTATAGGATTTTTTTTCTATTTCTATTTTGATAGGATTGCATAGAATCTGTGTATCACTTTGGGTAATGTGGACATTTTAACAATATTCTTTCACTTCATGAATACACAAAGTATCTATTTGTGTCATCTTCAATTTCTTTCATTAATGTTTTCTAGTTTTCTACATATAGATCTTTTACCTCTTTGGTTAAACTTATCGTAAGGTTTTGTTTGTTTGTTTGTTTGTTTTGATGCTACTGTAAATGGGACTGTTTTTCCTAACTTCTTTATCAGATCATTCACTGAATAGTCATTCAGACTATTCTAGGCACAGGAAATGCATTCTGACTACTATATTCCACTACTGCTGTCCTACCCGCAATACAGACCAGCAGTTGCCTAACTTGGCCCATATATGAGTGGGTAATTTAATTTTGAGGTGAAGTATTAGCCCATTATGGCCACACAAGAAAATCATGTTCTCCAATTCAGTATTGATATAGCTGACATTTTAACCATTATCTATCTGACTTTGAGGTCTAATTCTCAACTGCTATGGTTTGAATACATGACTCCTCCAAATCTTACACTGAAATTTGATCCCCAATGTCAGAGGTGAGGCCTACCCAGAAGTGTTTGAATCATGCAGGCAGATCCTTCATGAATGGCTTGGTGCCATCCTCACAGTAAAGAGTGAGCTCTCGCTCTATTAGTTCCTGAGAGAGTTGGTTATTAAAAAGAGCCTGGCCCCTCCCACCCCTTGCTTCCTCTCCTGCCATATGATCTCTGCAGACACCAGTTCCCATTTGCTTTCTGCCATGAGTAGACGCAGCCTGAGCCCCGCAATACAAGCAGATGTCGGTGCCATACTTCTTGTACATGCTGAGGAATCATGAGCCAAACGAATCTTTTTACTTTACACCTTATCCAGTATCCAGCCTCAAGTATTCGTTCATAGTAATACAAATGGACGAAAACATCAGCTGATTCTGAGCTCTATAATTCTAACTAGGACATTTCCAAATAAGATTCCAGCTCATTAATACATTTTTCCTCAACATTCCCTTAAGCTACTGAGATAACTATACAACTCAAACATTTTTTAATCATGGAGTACTTCTCTTGCACATGGTAATCATTATTTTCAAATTAATCTACTATCTAATGACAAGATCAATCTCTTCCCCTTTTGGCTAAACTGCATCACATCTACTGATCATTTCATAACTTTATGCTATCTGTAAAACATTTCTCCTATTCCCTTTTTGGCTCAAATGGTAGACTGGAAGTATACTGGGCATCAAATAGGGTCAAATAAATCACATATCTAAAATGCCAGAGCATCTTCCTTTCATGGATCCAGACAGCAATTAGTAACCTTATACCAAACATTTTGAGCATTAATTCTAATCATTCATGGCAGACCAAAGAAATCAAAGACAGGTACACAAGGTGTTATAAAAAGCTTAAATTAATAAATCACAATCACCTTGTATTATTACTGTAAAAGATAATAAAACTCAATTGACCATCACGTTTAAATAATTAATTTTCTGGTAACTTAATATCACTGATTGAAATTCAGCCAGAATAACTTTTCTCAATCATTTGTTGCTAAATATGCCCCTAAATTTGTTTTTACTGCTGGTAACAAATTACCATAAACATAGAAATTTAAAAGAACATCCATTTATTATCTCACAGTTCTATAGGACAGAAGTCCCTACAGACTCAGATGGGTGTTAGCTGAGCTAGGCTCTTATCCAGAGGCTCCAGAAAAGCATCCACTTCCAGGCTTATTCACAGCTGGTAGAATTCAGTTCCTTCCAGTTGTATGAATGAGGTCCCAACTTTCTTGCCAGTTGCTGACCAGGGGTTGCTCTCAGCACCAAGTGGCCACTTTCTCTAGTACTTTCAGGCATGGCTCCCTCCATCTTCAAACCAGCATTAGCATGTCAAATCCAGTTTACGCTTTGAGTCTTTAGCTTCCTCTTCTGCTAGCACCCAGGGGAAACGCTCTGCTTTTAAAGGGCTCATGTGATTAGAGTAAGAAAACCCAGATAATCTCCCTTTTGACAAATGACATAACATAATCATAACAGTAATACCAGGGATAAAAGTCAAAAGGGCCATCTTAAAGTTTTGCCTACCTCAATTTATTTCCACATTTTTGGAAATTATAATATGCTTTGATTACTCAGGATGGTAAAATACTAATATAATAATGACGTTATAATAAAACATCATTATAAAAATTCATTTTTATACATCTAAAGTATAGATTAGTTTGATTTCATACTGACTATATAAGATACCCTGGAAATTATTTTTTAACAAGTCACAGACACCAATTTGTTTATATAATTTGGCTCTTCAGCCTAAAATTAGGTAATGGTGATGGCTGTATCACTCTCTGAATATGCTAAACATAAGTGAACTGTACATCTTTAAAAGGTGAATATGGTGAGGTGTAAATTGTAACTCAGTAAAGCTCTAATTGTTTTTTGAAAAGTGAGCTAGGTAATGTGTGCTGAACCAAAACAAGTTGATTGCCTCCTAAAACAGAATATTTAATTATGAACCAGAGTCTCTGCTATGGTTTGAATGTGCCCCCCCCCCCAAAAAAAAAGTGTTGAAAACTTAATCCCCAGTGCAACAGTGTGGGGATGTGGGGATAAATGAGAGGTGATTACGCCATAAGGGCATAGCCCTCATGAATGGATTAATGCCTTTTGTTATTGCAGGAATTAATTCCTTATAAAAGGGTAAGTTCACCCCCTCTTGCCCTCCTCTCTTTCTCTCTTCACCCTCTCTTTGCTCTTCTGTCATGAAATGATGCAACGAGAAAGCTCTTGCCAAATTCTGGCCCCTCAATCTTGGACTTCCCAAGAGAATCATAAGCCAATAAATTTTTATTCATTATAAATCACTAGGTCTCAAGTATTCTGTTATAGCAGCACAAAACTGAGTAAGACAAAAAACTGCTATTGAAGCACAGAACGTCACTTTATCAAATATCTGAAAATAGGGAAGCCACTTTGAAACTCAGTAATAAGTAGAGGCTGGGAGACTTTGGAGAAAAAGGCTAGAAAAAGCTTGCATTGCCATGAAAAGAACATTAAGGATGATTCTGATGAGGGCTCAGAACAGAACTTCAGGGAAAGTCTAAAACTTCATAGAGATTACATTAGCGCTTGTGATCAGAATATTGGTAGAAATGCGGAGAGTAAAGGCAATTCTGAGGCGACCTCAGACAGAAATGAGGAAAGAGATATTGCAAACTGGAGTAACAGCCATCCTTGATATGAAGCAGCAAATAACTTAGCTGAATTGTGCCCATATCTGAGTGCTTCATGGAAGGCAGAATTTAAGAGCAATAAGCTAGTATAATGGGAGTTAGAAAGGAATTACTTAGATAACAAGGGCATGGGAGTCCTTGGTAAGGCTTTCCTTTTCAACGAAAAGCAGCCCCAAATCATTTTCTAACAACGAGCAGCCTGCAAGCTGGGAACTTGCATGGGTGAATGCTGACAGGAACCAAGGACTAGACATTTTCAAAATGGCGGCTCCATCCTCTCTTCTCTGCCAGCCACGTGTATTGTAAGGAGCAGACAAGATGGCCCTGATCAGTTGCAAAGTCCATTTGCATGAGAAGATTTGGGTGGGGCAATCAGCCTTTCCCATGCACTAAGTAAACGTCATACCTGATAGAACCAATCTGTGACCCCTACATAAATCAGACACCGCCTCCTCAAACTGGACTATAAAACTCAGCACATTTGCCACCAGCCAGTACTTTCCAATCAGAGACCCCTCCCTTTATAAAGGAAGCTGTTTCTCTCTCTCTTCTCTTCTATCAATTAAACCTCTACTCCTAAACCCCCTGTATGTGTCCATGCCCTAAATTTTCCTGGTGCATGATGATGAACCCCAGGGTATATGCCCCAGACAACGTAACTGCTTCACTAAGATATCTGGTGGAAGAAATTTCTAAGCAAAATATTGAAAGAGCTGCGTGGCTACTTTTAACTGCATATAGTAAAGATGCGAGAGGGTAGAATGATTTAAAAACAAAACGTATTATTAAAAGGGAAGCAGAAACTAAGGATTTGGAAAAGTCATAGTTTGCATATGTAAAGAAAAAAGCGAAGCATGCAAGGGTGTGGCCAAGTAACCCTTGCATAAAGAGATTAGCATGGATAAAAGGAAGTCAAGTGCTAGTCATCAAGATAGAAAGAGATCTTGAAGGCATTTCAGAGGTCTTCTGGGCTGCCCCTCCCATCTAGGATCCTGAGATCAAAGTTTCCAGAAAGGCATCTATGGGACCTCAGCATTCACTGCTCTGTGCTGCCTCAAGTATCTGCTCCCTGCATTCTGGCACAGCTCCCTTTAACCTCCCCAGTCACTGCTCAAGCAAACCAGGGTGTGTCTAGCTGCAGCTCTGGGAAGTATAGGAAATACGCCTTGGTGGTTTCCATCCATGTGGTGCCAATTCTGCAGGTGCACAGACTGCACAAGTTGTGGAGGTGTGGCTACCTCAATGTAGATTTGAAACGATGCTACAGCAAGAGTCATCATAAAGTACTTGCTAGAGCAATGCCTAATAGGGCCATGGGAGCAGGGCTGCCTCTGAGACCTCAGAACTACAGAGTCACCCATGTGCAGCCTCACACTAGAGAGCGACAGGCATGAGCCTCCAACCCATGAGAGCTCCCCATGTAGGCTCAACCCAGCAAAGCCTAAGGGCTGGGCTGCCTGAGGTCTTGGGGGCCCAATCCTCATCCCAGTGTGCCCAGAAGGTGAAATATGAAGTCAAAAAAAGATTATTCTCTAGTTTTCAGATTTAACATTGTTTGTTCTGTTGGGTTCTGGACTTATTTGGGGTCTGTTACTCCTTTTTTTTCTTTTGGAACAGGAATGTATACCCTATACCTGTCTCACCATTGTACTCTGGAAGTAGGCAACTTGTTTTGATTTCACAGGCTCACAGCTAGAACGGAATTTGCCCCAGGATGAACTGTGTCTTGAATCTCACCCATATCTGATTTAGAAGAGACCCTAGACTTCAGACTTTTGAGTTGGTGCTGGACTGAGTTAAGACTCTGGATTAGTGTTGAGAGGTGGGGCATAATAGGAGGTGATTAGACCACGAGGGCACTAACGCTGCTACCCCAAGAGTGAGTTCATTATCAGGGGAATGGGTTCCTTATAAAAGGATGAGATTTGAATGCTTTTGCCTACCCCTTGACCCTCTATTTACCCTCTGCCACAGGATGATACAGCAAGAAAGCCCTTACAAGATGTCAGCCTCTTAGATTTCCCAGCCTCCAGAATCATGAGCCAATATATCTCTATTAATTATAAATTACCAAGTGTATTAGTCCATTTTCACACTGCTGATAAAGACACACCCAAAACTGGGAAGAACACGAGATTTAACCAGACTTACAGTTCCACGTGGCTGGGGAGGCCTCAGAATCATGGTGGGAGGCGAAAGGCACTTTTTACATGGTGGCAGCAAGAGAAAAATGAGGAAGAAGCAAAAGTAGAAACCCCTGATAAACCCATCAGGTCTTGTGAGACTTACTCACTATCACGAGAATACCACGGGAAAGACCACTCCCCATGATTCAATTACCTCCTGCTGGGTAATTCCTTCACATAACACATCGGAATTCTAGGAGATACAATTCAAATTGAGATTTGAAAGGGAACACAGCCAAACCATATCATTCTGCCCCTGGCCCCTCCAAATCTCATATCCTCACATTTCAAAACAAATGATGCTTTCCCAAAGTCTTAACTCATTTCAGCACCTCCAAGGTCTCATCTGAAACAAGGCAAGTTTTTTCCATCTATGAGCCTGTAAAATCAAAAGCAAGCTAGTTACTTCCTAGATACAACGGGGGTATAGGTATTGGATAAATACAGCCATTCCAAATGGGAGAAATTGGCCAAAACAAGGGGTTACAGGGCCCATGCAAGTCCAAAATCCAACAGGGTAGTCAAATTTTAAAGCCTCAAAATGATCTCCTCTGACTCCAGGTCTCACATCCAGGTCACGCTGATGCAAGAGGTGGGTTCCCATGGTCTTGGGCAGCTCCGACCCTGTGGCTTTGCAGAGTACAGCCTCATCCTGGCTGCTTTCATGGGCTGGCATTGAACATCTGTGGCTTTTCCAGGCACACAGTGCAAGCTGTAGGCGCATTTATGGTTCTGGGGTCTGCAGGACAGTGGCCCTCTTCTCACAGCTCCACTAGGCGATGTTCCATTAGGGACTCTGTGTGGGGGTTCCAACCCCACATTTCCCTTCCACACTGACCTACAGAGGTTCTCCATGAGAGTCCCACCCCGAAGCAAACTTTTACCTGGACATCCAGGCATTTCCACACATCTTCTGAAATGTAGACAGAGGTTCCCAAACCTCAATTCTTGACTCCTGTGCACTCACAGGCTCAATATCACGTGGAAGCTGCCAAGGCTTGGGGCTTGCACCCTCTGAAGCCACAGCCTGAACTACACCTTGGCCCCTTTTAGTCATAGCTAGAGCAGCTGGGACACAGGACACCAAGTCCCTAGGCTGCATACAGCATAGGAACCCTAGGCCCGGCCCACAAAACCATTTTTTCCTCCTATGCCTCAAGGCCTGTGATGTGAGAGGCTGCCCTGAAGGCCTCTGACATGCCCTGGGGACATTTTCCCCATTGTCTTGGGAATTAATATTTGGCTTCTCATTACTCATGCAAATTTCTGCAGCTGGCTTAAATCTCTCCTCAGAAAATGGGATTTTCTTTTCTATCTTATTGTCAGGCTGCACATTTTCCAAACTTTTATGCTCTGTTTCCCTTTTAGAATGGAATGCCTTTAACAGCACCCAAGTCACATCTTGAATGCTTTGCTGCTTAGAAATTTATTCTACCAGATACCTTAAATCATCTCTCTGAAGTTCCAAGTTCCACAAATCTCTAGGCTGGGGAAAAATCAAAGAAATTGAAGAAGACACCAAAAAAATGGAGTATTTCATGCTCATGGATTGGAAGAATCAATATTGTTAAAATGTCCATACTATCCAAAGCAATCTACAGATTCAATGCAATCCCTATCAAAATGCCAAAGACATTTTTCACAGAAATAGAAAAAAAAATCCTAAAATTTATGCGGAACCAAAAAGACCCAGAATAGCCAAAGCCATTCTGAGCAAAAAGAACAATACTGGAACTATCATATTACCTGACTTTAAATTATACCACAGAGCTATAGTAACCAAAGCAGCAAAAAAAGATACATAGAACAATTACAGAATAGGGAACCCAGAATAAATACATACTTACAGTGAACTTATTTTTGACAAAAGTGTCAAGCACATATACTGGGGAAGTAACAGTCTCCTCAATAAATTCTGCTGGGAATACTGGATATCTATATGAAGAATAATGAAGTTGGACCCCTATATCTCACCATATACAATAAACAATTAAAGACTTAGAAATCTAAGACCTCAAACTATGAAACTACTACAACATCGGGAAAACTCTCCAGGACACCTGGAGACTAGGCAAAGATTTATTGAGTAATACCCAACAAGCACAGGCAACCAAAGCAAAAAGGGATAAATGGGATCACATCGAGTTAAAACGTTTCTGCACAGCAAAGGAAACACTCAACAACATGAAGAGACAATCCACAGAAGGGAAGAAAATATTTGCAAACTATCATTCTGAAAAGGGATTAATAACCAGAATATATAATAAGCTGAAACAACACTATAAGAAAAAAAATCTAGTAATCCAATTCAAAAATATGCAAAGGATGTGAATAGACATTTCTCAAAAGAAGACATACCAATGTCAAAAAGTATATTAAAAGGTGCTCAACATCACTGATCATCAGAGAAATGAAAATGAAAACTACACTGAGATATCATCTCACTCCAGTTAAATAGCTCATATCCAAAAGGCAGGCAAAAACAAATGCTGGCAAGGATATAGAGAAAAGGGAACCCTCTTACACTATTGGTGGGAAGGTAAATTAGTATAACTACTATGGAGAGCAGTTTGCAGGTTCCTCAAAAAATTAAAAATAGAGCTACCACATGATTCAGCAATCCCACTGCTAAGTATATACCTAAAAGAAAGGAAGTCAGTATATTGAAGAGACAGCTGTACTTCAATGTTTGCTGCAGCTGTATTCACAACAGTCAAAATTTGGAAGCAACCTAAGTGTCCATCAACAAATGAATGGATAAATAAAATGTGGTACATATACACAAGGGAGTACTATTCAGCCATAAAAAAGAATGATATCCTGCCATTCACAACAACATGGATGGAAGTGGAGGTCATTACATTACATGAAATAAGCCAGGCCACAGAAAGACAAACATTGCATGTTCTCAGTTATTTCTGGGAGCTAAAAATTAAAACAATTGAATTCATGGAGATAGAGAGTAGAAGGATGTTAACTGAGGCTGGGAAAGGTATTGGGGCGGGGGAAATGGGGATGGTTAATGGGTAAAAAGTATAATTAGTATGAATTGTGTATAACACAAAGAAAGGATAAATGCTTGAGGTGATGAATACCCTATTTACCCTGATGTGGTTATTAGGCATTGTATACCTGTATCAAAATATCTCATGTATCCCATAAATACATACAGCTATAATGTAACCACAAATATAAAAAATAAAGAGATATGAGAGAGGAAATATCACCAAAGAAAGATTTCCAAATCTTTAGTCAGCCTTGTACTACTGGGATAAGCCATACTTGGTCACAATGTATTATGTTTTTTATGTATTGCTGGATATGATTTGCTAATACTTTGTTAAAGATTTTTGCCTCTGTGTTCATAAGGGTTACTGCTCTTTCCCGGTAATATCTTTTTTTGGTTTTCTTATCATGGTAATGCCAGCCTTGCAAAATAAGTTACAAAGTATTCTCTCTTATTCTGTTTTCTAGAAAAACTTGCCTAGAATTAGTATTACTTGTTTCTTAAACATTTGGTAAAATTTGCCAGTGATGCCATCTGAGCCTGACATTTTCCTTATATGAGGTTTTGCAATTTGAATTCAATTTACGCAACAGACATAGAAATATTCTTTTCATTTACCTCCTCATGAGTGACTTTTGTTAATCTGTATGATACAGGGAATTGGTCCATTTCATTTATTTCAAATTTATGGGCATAAAGTCATGTATAATCTTCCCTTATTATGTTTTTAAAGTCTACAAATTGGAAATTGAAATTAAAAGAAATACTGCCAACTACAACAGCCTCAAAGAACATAAAATACTTTGGTATAAAATCGAAAAATATGGCCAGGCGCAGTGGCTCACATCTGTAATCCCAGCACTTTGGGAGGCTGAGGCAGGCAGATTGCCTGAGGTCAGAAGTTCAAGACCAGCCTGGCCAATATGGTGAAACCCCATCTCTACTAAAAATACAAAAAATTAGCCAGGCGTGATGACAGGCACCTATAATCCCAGCTACTCAGGAGGTTGAGACCCGAGAATCGCTTGAACCCAGGAGACGGAGGTTGCAGTGAGCCAAGATCATGCCATTGCACTCCAGTCTGAGTGACAGAGCACAACTCCATCTCAAAAAACAAAAACAAAAACAAAAACAAACAAAAAAAAAAACTAACTAAAAATATATACCCAGAATCTGATAACTACAAAAAATGTTGTAAAAAAATCAATGAAAACCCAAATAGATGAAAAAACATACTGCAATGAAGAAGGAGATAATTCGATATTGTTTACACGTCAATTCTCCTCAAAATGACTTACTGAGTCAACACAATCTCAATAAAAATCCCAGCAAGACTTTTTTAATTGACAAATTGTTCTAAAACGTGTATGAAAAACAAAATGAACCAAGTAAATTTTCAAAAATAAAAATAAAGTTGGGGGAATCTCGTTATCTAACTTCAAGATTTACTGTAAAAATATACTAATCCCAGCATTTTGGGAGGCCGAGGTGGGTGGATTACCTGAGGTCAAGAGTTAGAGACCAGCCTGGCCAACATGGCAAAACCTCATCTCTACCAAAAATACAAAAATTAGCCAGGTGTGGTGGCACGTACTTGTAATCCCAGCTGCTCAGGAGGCTGAGGCAGGAGAACCACTTGAACTCGGGAAGCGAGATGACAGTGAGCCGATATCACGCCACTGCACTCCAGCCTGGGCAACAGAGTGAGACTCCGTCTCAAATATATATACATATACACACACACATACACTAATAAAGTAAGTGAGGAATTTGCAAAAGGATAGAGATATGGATCAATGGAACAGAAAAGAGTCAAAAAATAAATATACATAAAGATGTCCAATTAACTTTCAATAAAGGTACCAAGACATTAATGAAAAAAGGATAGTCTTTTCAACAAATGGTCATTGGATAATGATAAAGGCTCTGTTTATCAGGAGGACATAATCCAAAATTTTATGCACCTAATAACATAGTTTCAAAATACATGAAGGATAAACAGATAAGACTGTAGGGACAAACAGGTAAATACAAAACTATAACTGAAGATACCTTTCTCTCAATAAGTGGTAAAAACAGACAGAAAATCAGAATGGTTGTAGAAGACTTGACCAAGACTATCAACCAAGTTGAACTAACTGAAATGTACACAACACTCCATCTTTTCACACGCACAAAAAAATAACCAAGATAGACAATATTCTGGCCAATAAATTTTAAAGGATTCTAGTCATATAGCCTCTGTATATTAAATAAGTTGAATTTATATTAATAAAAGTCAAATTTGGAGTTAAAGAAAACTTTAGGCCTAGAGGGCTTCAATGGTGAATTCCACCAAACACTAATGAAAAAATAATGCCAATTCCATAAAAACTCTTCCAGCAAATGATCAAGAGTCCCATGGGGTTCGTTATAGGAGGCCAGCATTATCTTGTCACCAAAACTAGTCATATATTATAAGACAAGTGCAGACTAATATCTCTCATGAACACAGATACAAAAATTATAAATAAAACTTTAACAAACCAAATCCAACCTAAAACAAAAAGGAAAGCATATTGTGTCAGAGGAAGTTTATAGGAATATAAGGTTGGTTTAACATTCAAAAAGTATGTACATAATTCACCATGTTAACAAACTTGAAAAAATCATATGATTATCCCAACAGACACAGAAAATGCATTTAATACAATCCAGTTTCCATCACTGGTAAAAACTCTTGGCAAACTAGGAATAGAAGGGAACTTTCTCAATGTGATAAAAGGCATCTAAAAAAAAAAAACTTACAGATAACATCATACTTCACGGTTAAAGATCAAATATCTCCCCCTAAATCATGAGTAAGATTGACTACTCTCATCACCTCTATTCACCACTGTAATAGAGGTTCTGGCCAGAGAAATAAGGCAAGAAAAAAAAAGGCATCTAGACTGCAAAAAAAGGAGTCAACATATCTTTATCTGTAAACAATATAACCACCTAAGTAGAAAACCATGAGGAATCTACAAAAATCTACAAGTAAGTTTGGCAAGATTGCAAGATAAAAAATCAAACATACAAAAATCAGTTGTATTTCAGTATGAGAGCAACCATCAAAACTGAAAGTTTAAAAAATGCCATTTACAATAGTATCCAAAAATATTAAGTACTTAGGGAAAAATCTGACAAAAGAGCTGCAACACCTATTCACTGAAAATTTAAAAACACTGCTGACAGATTAAAGAACTAAAGAAGTAAACAGATCTACCATGTTAGGAAACTCAATATTGACAAGGTATTCATTTTCCCCAAAACTGATCTATAGACTCAACATAATTACAAACAAAATCCTAGTAGGTTTTTTATAGAAACTGACAAGCTGACTCTAAAATTCATATGGAAATACAAAGGACTCAGAGTAGCCAAAATAACTGGAAAAGAACAAAACCGAAAAACACTCCCTGAATTCAAAACTTACAAAGAAACAATAATCAAGACATTGTTGTACTGATATACAAACAGACAAAGAGATCAAGAAACAAAGCAGAGCTCAGAAATAGAAACACAAATATATGAATGGTTTCAACAAAGGTACAAAGCTACTTTAACAGAGAAAGAATACTCTTTTCAACAAATAGTGCTAAAACAAATACCTATATGTCAAAAAACTGAAATTAGTTCCATACCTCTCCCCATATATAGAAATTAACTTAAAATGGACCATAAATCTAAATGTAAAATCTAAAACTACAAAACTTCTAGAGAAAAGAAAAATAAAGAAAATCTTTATCAACTTGGTTTAGGCAGTTTTCTTTTTTATTTTTTTATTTTTATTTTTATTTTTTTTATTTTTTAAAGACAGGGTCTTGCTGTGTTGCCCAGGCTGGAGTATGGTGACACAATCCCAGCTCAGCTCACTGCAGCCTCCAATTCCTGTGTTCAAGTGATCCTCCCATCTCAGCCTTCCAAGTAGCTAGGCTAAATAGGCACACCGCCACGCAAGCTAATTTTTCAAATGTTTTTGTAGAGGCACAGTCTTGCGTTGTTTCCCATGCTGGTCTCAAACTCCTAGACTCAAGTGATCCTCCTGTCTCAGGCTCCCAAAGTGCTGGGATTACACACACAAGCCACAATACCCAGCCTAGGCAAAGTTTTCTTAGGCACAACATGAAAAGCATAATCCATAAAAGAAAAAAATGGTAAACTGGAATTAATCAATTTAAAACTTAGATTCTTTGAAAAATACTGTCAAGAGACTTCATTCTCTTTTCATTGTGTTTTCATAGACAAGCCCCAGACTGGTAAAAAATATATGCAAATGATATAGCTCATAAGAAGCTAGTAATCCAGAAAATGTAAAGAACTCACAAAAATCAATAAGAAAATTTTTTAACATGCAAAAGATTTGAATAGATGCCTATTAAAGAAGATATACAGATGGCAAGTAAGCACATGAGAAGATACTCAATATCATTAGTCATTAGGGAAATGCAAATTAAAACCCAGTAACATACCATTCACTTATTAGAATCACAAAAATTTAAAAGACCATACCAAGTATTGGTATGGATGTGAAATTAACTAGATAGAACAGACTCACTGGTGATGGGAACATAAATGATACAACTACTTTGGAAAACAGTTTGTCAGTTTCTTTAACGGTTACATATATATTTGCCATATGATCCAGCCATTCTCAGGTATTTCCCCAAGAGAAAGGAAAGCATATACCCATACAAAGATAGAAAGACTTCCACATGAAACTTCATAGCAGCTTTAAAAGGAACAGCCAAAAATTTGAAACAATCCAAATGTCCCTCTGCAGTTGAATGGATAAACAAATTATGGTATATCCAGACACTGGAACACTATTCAGCAGTAGAATAAACTACTAATACACCGTGATTGAATCTCAAAATAAACATGCTGTGTAAAAGAAGTCAGACAAAAAAGAAGTATATAATGTATGATTCTATTTACAAAAAGTTCTAGAAAATGCCAACAAATCTATAGTGAGAGAAAGCAGATCAATAGTTGCCCGGGGACAGGCATAGGCAACTGGAAAAGGGAGGGTTTACAAGGGAAACACATGGAAACTTTCTAGTGTGATTGATATTTTTATGATTTTGATTGTGGTGATAGTTTCAAATGCAAATACATATGACAAAACTTATCAAATTGTACAATTTAAATAAGTTGTACATTTTAAATTGTGCTGTTTATTTTGACAATTATACCTCAATCTCTTAAAAATTTTGTTGAAATAACTATCAACATTATAATTAAACACCTCATTTTTGACAATACTAAGACGGAAAAATAGTGTTATCAGGGCAGTATATAAGGGGTAACCCAGTGTGAAGAGTCAGACAAGCCTCCTTTAGAAACCAGTATTTAAGATTAGAAGGATGATCAATAATCATCCAAGCAAAGACCAGAGAGGAAAGAGTTCACAGAAGTAACTGTATAAAACGCACTGAGGCCAAAAAGAATGTGACACTTTCAAGGAACTTTAAAAGACCAGTCAGGGCAGGGAAGCGTGAGTCGAATCAGCTAAAGGGACCAAATCATGCAGACACGTGTTCTTGAAAACCATGCTACTACAAGTAACTTACCTTATCAATTTAGAATCTAAGAAACACTCAATTTAAATTATTTTAAATTCCTACTGTATGATTATATACTTTAATAATGTAAAAATAATCCATGGATATAAATTATCCATTAGAATAAAACTTTGAAATAAAGAAGTCTTAGGGACAGGGAACATTCAGTTTAAGTTTATAGTTACTGTCAGTTTCCTTACAAGAAAAAAGGATTCCAAGTATATATGTATTTACATATGCATATATATGTTTTGCTTTGTTTTTGTTTTTTGTTTTTTTGTTTTGAGACAGAGTCTCACTCTGTTGCCTAGGCTGAAGTGCAGTGGCACGATCGATGCTCACTGCAACCTCCACCTCCTGGGTCCAAGTGATTCTCCTGCCTCAGCCTCCTGAGTAACTGGGACTACAGACGCATGCCATCACACCCAGCTAATTTTTGTAGGTTTAGTAGAGATGGGGTTTCACCATGTTAGCTAGGATGGTCTCGATCTCCTACCTCAGGATCCAGCCGCCTCGGCCTCCCAAAGCATTGGGATTACAGGCATGAGACACCACATCAGGCCATATGCATATATTTTTAACAGCTTGGGGGAAGAGTTCACACACTTAATTCTGCCCCTTTTTGTTTACAATAACAACCTAATTCCTGACATTGTATCATTATATCTTCATTTTGCTGCAACTACAAATAGAATGCTTCATATATGTATATATAAAATTTTGAGAAGTCTTGCTCTGATACCCAGGCTGCAGCGCAGTGGCACGATTACAGCTCACTGCAGCCTCAACCTCCTCGGTTCAAGTAATCCTCCCGCCTCACTCTCTCTTGTAGCTGTGACCACAGATGTGTGCCACCATGCCCAGCTACTTTTTTAACATTTTTTGTAGAGATGAGGTCTCACTATCTTGCCCAGGCTGGTCTCAAACTTCTGGGCTCAAGGGATCCTCCCATCTTGGCCTCCCAAAGTGCTGGGATTACAGGCCTGAGCCACAGCACCCAGCATACTTCCATTTTAAATGTGTGAAATGAAGTATCCAAATTTGACTAACCTAAGAGGGGTAAAAATATACCCCTTAATATTTGACTAATATAAAGAGCAATACTCTTTATATTTATATAAATTTACATAAATCTCAACTACTCTACAAAATTAATTCTCAAGAACTCCCTTCCAATAGAGAATGTCATTCAAATAGATTATAGCAAAATATTTTCTTGCTTAACACGACACTGAACTATTCAAATAAATACGATTTGAATTACAGTCTGTATCTTTGATTTTTATACTTCAAATATATTTTCCTATTCTCAATCCCAAATCCTTTAGTCTAGCTTTGACTGAAAAATCAATGTTCCTTTTGTTTTACCTGTGTAAGGAAGAAATGACTTGTTATTCTGAGTTCTTTATTCTTTTCAAATGGAAACAGAAGACTGGAATCAATGCTAAGAGAACTGAAGTACCACTTTTGATACTATATTTGCTTCTGTATTTCTTCCCCCAACTATCAATCTTCTATCCTCAAGAAGCATTTGAAGAACACTTTTATTCCCTGGCGAAATCCCTATAGTAGAAAAAAAGCTAAGTTACCATGGAGCCAACCAATTAATTTTGACACCTGCTTACCAAGATTGATCAATCATTTTTGATGTCTGTTTGTAAGGTTGCTATACTTCAGTTTAGAAAAAGATTTTCAAGATAATTAGTGAAGTGAGATTTTCTAGTTAAAGTCTTTCCCACTGTGTTATTACTTCAAATGCCAGGTAAAACAAGCTACTATCTTCAAATAAACCTTTCATAAGTTTATTTGCATGTACTTTACCAAGAAGAATTATTTTCTACTAAATATAATCCTTCGCTTTAACATTAAATACCAATGCGTTCTTTATCCCCAAGAGTATACATAATAAAACACAGATAGTTACACCAGTTATATTTATTCTAATTAATAGCTTGTATTCCACAGAGAAATGCAAAAGCATTTACCCAGTAGAGTACAATGAGTCCTAGGAAATAATAGCTTCCAAGGAAATGACGAATACTCAAATGATTAGCTCAAGATTTATCATTATTTAACAATATCTACATCAAATATCTATTCTACTCACTAATGTATTTTGTTTATGAACACCACCTCTCAATGTTATTTAAGCTAGTTTTAACTTGATCTGTGATCTTTTTAACTGGGACAACATCTGCTAGTGAGGTCACAGGCTGCTGATCCAGCTGATTAACAAGTTCTGCTACTTTAAAATGTATTCTAAATATGAAGCTTCTCAGGACTGCAGGAATTTTTGTCCTCTCTAGACAAACGGAGCAAACTCACCCACACAAAGGCCAATATCCCTAAATTACATATAAATCAGGCACTCTCCCTATTTATGTAAAAAAATGTAAAAAATGGATGAGGCTTTTTCACTGCTGATGACCAGTTTATATGTTCAAAATTCTCTCTTGCTAGGAAAAGACGCTGAATGCTACTGTGTCATAGCAAACATTTAAGAACACAAGCAAAAAAAAAGCAACTAACAAGCAGAATTCAGTAAGATCTCTTTCCTCATCTTGAAACACTTTTTAAACTTTTAATCAGCATCTGTCCTAATTTTTTTAAAAGTATTTTTAAAACTACATTACATACTAACTTTAAAGTATAAACCCTAGAAAAATTTCAACCTATTGCATAAATTTCATAAAACTTCACTTTAAGATTTCACTTCCAAAACCTACTAGGTTAATTTAAATCATAGACTACCGAAAATTTTAAAGTGCCATTTTAAAAATATACATTTTTACATTGAGTTTTAAGGGACATTTATTTTAATCAGCAAGTTTTTTTTTAAAGAAAAAAAAAAAAGGAAATATGCTGTGTTTACAACTCCAGGAAATAGTCCTAGAATACATTAATAAGGTGAACCAGTCTTACCTTTGCCCTAGAGCCCAAGAGAAATTTCACCTAGATTTTGGCTATCAGCCTAACAATATCAGTAATCTACAATATTCAAGAGCCACAAACCAGCCAGCAAACTTCATATTAAGTATCTAGAAGACTAAGAAGTTGACTTTCTTAATGACTGTTACCCGCATGTTGTTAGAATCCTGCCCCAACGTTAACTGACTTTTGCTACTCCCCTACACTGACCCATTGCTTTTTATATCAGGCAAGAATGTAATAAACATCAACCAGTACGAAGAAAGTACCTTCACCTTAGCGAAGCAAACTTCTTAGGCTCCTTGAGCTTCAGATAAGCCAAAGCGATGTTCCCGCACAAAAGCTGATAGTGAATTAACCGATTAGAAAAAAATCCATTATCCTCACCACATAAAAACGTCCAAGTATTTCATCCTTCTATCTAACCTAAGTAACCTTTGTATTTCTCAATTCAAGATTGTCCCAGCAAATTCAACACAGCAAATTCGTTACAAGTACACATTCTGGCGTGTGTACTGGCTCCAGAATGTGCCAGCTGATTTGGAATCATACCTCGGCCCTTACTACTGTGTAATCCTGGCCAAGTTACTTAAATGTATCGCCTCGATTTCTCTCCGTAAATCCAGCATAATAATTCAGCAAGTCATAGACTTGTTGTAAGGAATGAATGAGAAAATCGACATAAAGCGCTTAGAAGAGTGTCTGGCACTTAGCAAGCCCATCATAAACTCTACTTATTAAGATCACCATGATGACTAAATAAATGTTAGAAGGGGTCACCTCCAGAGAGAAGAGGAGGATAGGGGAAGACAGAGGTACTGGTGGATCATAACTGAACCTTTACACTTTTGTGAATTTTTCACAATGCGCATGTATTTCATGAGTAACTTAGATAATTTCCGATTTTAAAATATACTCCTAAGAAAATGGTGCTGGGCATCGTAACAGATTGTGAAAATGTTCGTGCTGAGCAGCGGATCAGAAGTCGCTGCGGACATCTGGAACGCTCGAGAAACGCTTAGCTCCCGTCGGTCAGGACTCCCGCGCGGGCCCGAGCGCTCCCGGGGCGCCCCGGGGCTGGAGGGGGCGCGGCGCGGGCCCCACTCCCGCCCGCTCCCGCCGCGCGCTGCGGTTCACTCCCTGCCGGGGGATCCGAGGCCGCGACGGGGGCGGGGTAGGCCGCGACGGGAGCGAGGCAGGGCTGGAGGTTCGGGGTCTGGCGAAGGCACTTACTTGAACCTGCCCTGGCAGTGCTGGCACTGGTCCCCCACCCAGCCCGGGTCGCAGAGGCAGGTGGAGTTGACACAGCGGCCAGAGAAGCAGGAGCCGGTCCTCTCGCACGGCTTGGACTGGGACACCTGCGCGTAGAGCGCCAGGTAGAGGAAGCCATAGCACAGCAGCCAGCTGTTCCCGTCCAGCAGCCAGGAGGAGGCGCCCCCGCCGCCGCCCGCCGGCCGAGCCCTCCACAGCCCCGGGGTCGCCGGCTGCGGGGCACCAGTGCGGGCCCGGCCCCCAGTCTCCATCTTCCCCGGCGCCCCTGCCCGGCGAGACTGCGCTCGCGGGCGCCGACAGGGATGCAGTTGAGGGAAATTCCGGCCACAGAAAACCTCTCCGCCGCCGCTTCTCCTCCTCACCGGCGCCCGTCCCAGTCCCGCTCCCCGGTCAGGAGGGACAGATCCCAACCGCCGTCGCCTCCGCTCGGCTGCCTCCAGTCGCACTCGGGCATCGCCGCCACCCAGTATCCTGACCTTGTCCTTAGCGGGCCGGCCCCACACCCGCGGCGTCCCGGGCCGGGCCGGAGACGGGGAGCGGGAGGCGCAGACTGCGCCCGGCGCTCCTGAGGGGACCTGACCGGGAGGAGGAGGGGACCCCGCGCGCGGCCCCGCCTCGCCCGCGGCCCGCGCCAACTGCCTCGGGAGGGCGGGGGCCGAGCGGGAGCCCCGAAGTGGGCGCGCCCAACGCGGAAGGGGGCGATCGGGGAGGTGGCGGTCAGCCCCGCCTCGCCCACCCGGCGGCCAGCGGCGCCCCGGCAGTCATTCTGTCTCCGGTGCCTCGAGCCCGCAGCGGCGGCAGCGCCTGGAGCCGGCGATGCGTGGGGCCGCCCCCCGCCCTCGCCCGCGCCTACACTCCCCCCCACAGGCCCGGCGCCTTGGTCTCGCCCCGCCCCTGACAGGGACCGGGGACTCCCCCCGCGCGCGCCCACCCCGCCTGGCCCGCGCGCTGACGGGAGACAGGCCCCCCAGGTGTGGCCCGCGTGCCCGTCCCCCCGGCCCGTGCGGGCACCCTGGCCCCACTCGCACCCCGCGTCCCCGGAGTCCCACAAATGAGAGATCGACACGGGCTTCGCAGCTTCAGCAGAAAAGAAGCCCTTCCCGTCCGCCGTCTGCAGCTGCAAAAGTGCAGCGCTTTTCCCCTAGTGCTTCCCCCTTCCTCCGCCCCATCCTCCTGCCTATTTCTTCTTTTTCTCTTAAGAGAGAAAAACTCCAACAACACACAAAGAGCTGAGCATGTGCAGCAGGCAAAAGCCTTAAAGGCACCGCAGTCCGACCACGTTGTGGGGTCAGCGAGGGCTGGGAGGGGCGGGGATTGGGGACGGCGAGAGGCGCGAGGCGGTCTCCGCGGAGGGACCTCCGAGGGGGAGCCATTGCTGCCTCGGAAATAAGGAGGCCCCCGCCCCCAACAAAGAACTGCGAGGCTCCGAGCCCCGCGCTCCCCACCCCTTGCAGATGCTGCCTCGAAACCCCACGTCTCTGCTTTTCTGCTTGTCAGTGCTCTCTCCTCCATCTGGGACGATATTCTGCCTTGAAAAATATTGCAGCATCGGGGCTTTTTTTTCAGAAGAGCAGAAGTGATGACCAGGAAAGAGCTGTTTTCCTTCCTCAGCAGCACTTTTTTTTTTCAGATGACTTTCCAAGATTGGCTGGCATATTCTGAGATTTTTGTTTTGTACTTTTTGTACCTTCTCTAAACAGTTGCCTTTTTATTTGACCCCCTTGAGAAAGGAAGCCAAACACACATTGTAGCCATATATCCTCGAGTTACAGCAATGTTGCTGGAGTCCCACCAAAGAACAGGCAGTATGAAAAAAGAACTCGAAATCCACCAAAGGCATTTCTCACAGGAAAAAAAAGAAAGAAAGAAAAGTTTGTTGTAACTACACAGTCAAAATATTATTGTTAGGATTCAACTCGTGTTTATTTCGCGTCAGTTCTTTTCATGTCTCTTATCCCCACTTGCAGATGAAATCCTCCATTAACCCCATTTTGCAGATAAGAAAGAGCAACTCAGAAAGGTTGAAATATTGGCCAATGGCAGATTAGGAGTAATGAACTGAGCTTTAGACACGAGGCCTCTGACTGCTTTGCTTTTTCCACTGCTTCTATTAGCAGATGCTTTGTTCTTCCTTTGGTGAATAAAATATACGTGCTGGCTTGGTTTACAAATACCTCAGCAGTGACTTAAAGAGGAAAAAATAAAAACAAAGATCCAGAAGGAGTTGGCTCCTTCGCAAGGAAAAAAGCAAAAGGAAAACCATGATTCTCATTGGCATACAGAACAAATTATAATTTCCATAATTTCAGGGTTTTACCAGTACCAAAAATGTCCTTATCAAACCTAGAATTAGGATGCCCCCTTCTTCCCTTAACATCTTTTCCACATCAGGCAGCCCCTTAGAGACTTCCTGAAATGAGTGAAGAAGAAGAGGAGAGAACACTGCAGACACCAGTTAAAAGGAAAATCCTGTTCTGGATCACATCTTTTCATTTCAATGACTGTGAAATCCAGAAGAATTCTTTCTAGTGTCAGCCATGCATGAACATTGTCTGCTGCTTTTCCATTCTTCTCCATCTGCCAGCCAAAGTCAGCCGCATCTTTCTCACATCTAAGGTAGAGTTGCTTTCAGGCGTGGGGAAAGTGACCAAGCTCTTAAAACCGTCAGTGAGTGTGAAGGTAATTCAAAGGGTGCGCTGTAGTCCCTTTGACAAGAGAGATCACAGCTCAGTCACAGACTGTAGCCTGTATTTGAGCAGAGCTTTCCCATTAAAAATATACTCATAAGTGGGAGTTGAACAATGAGAACACATGGACACAGGGAGGGGAACATCACACACCAGGGCCTGTTGGGTGCGGGGCTAGGGGAGAGATAGCATTGGGAGAAATAACTAATATAGATGACGGGATGATGGGTGCAGCAAACCACCATGGCATGTGTATACCTATGTAACAAACCTACACGTTCTGCACATGTATCCCAGAACTTAAAGTATAATAACAATTTAAAAATACATATCTTTTAATTGAATAACCACTATAATCAGCTCAGTACTTCACATTACACTGAAGAACATGCAGCCCCACAGGCCTCCTCTCAACATTGCCTTTAGAATCGAGCTGAATATATTAAATTTATATGAATTATTCTCACAAGGATCTCAGAATTTTCACTCACCCTGTATTGTGTTTCTCTCTCAAACACTTTGTCAACATTTACTATTATGAATTTAAGCGAGAGAAAACAAGTGTGAATAAAGCATGATTTCTACCCCAGATTAGCTTATCTTCTATCAAGCTCACTAGACTGTGAGCTCATTATACAGTTGAGTGTCATATACTTTACAAATGTAGACACAGAAAACTTAAATGATTTAAAATGGTCACACAAAAACTCAATGGCAAAGCTTGCCTAGAATCATGACTTATATTTCAGTACCTTCCATGATCAAGAAATTTTAAAGCTCCAACATGATATTTTCTTTTTTTCCAATAAAGTAGAGTCAGCCTCCTAGAAGCGCTATATCACACTAAAATAATTCATAGTATTTGTAATAGCAGTCATAAATCTAGCAAAAAGGTGAAAATTTACTCCAAAGACATAGTGGGGGAAAATTCATTCTACTGAAGTGGATGAAACTGTTAAGAATTATCTATTTAAATTTATCCAAGGGGAAAGATAAGAAAATATTTGTTTTCTTTGGCCTTATATCAGGATCATTAGCTATTTTGAGGTGTATGTTTCATTTCCATTCATACTACTCAATGATGGTGTTATAATATGATGGGCAAAAATCTGATATCACCAGACTGTTAAAGGAAATTTAAATAATTTTTTAAAAGAACAAGAGAAATGATAGATTCAATATCTTTTGATTGCTACTCAAAAAGTAAAAGATCTTATTTGGGCTAATGAACCAAAGCAGACTCTTCTCAGTTGCTTAATTTAAGAATCTCTGCTCTCTGGTTATTGTTCGCCCTTTGGCTTATATGAGGCTTCTGAAAGCAACCAAGATAATGAGAGCTGCAGATAGCCTGGCCTCAAGAGCTAGAAATGCATTCACTCAAAGGGACCCGCAGCGAAACTGGGGCAGTATTCTTATGACACTAACAGATGATGAATGGTCTGTCACATTAGACAGTTAAAAAAAAAATCAAATTTAGGTACTTATTAAAAAATTATTGATGATATTTAAAATGTTTATATGGCTATGCATCTGAACCACCACCACCCCCCCAATCAAAATCTAACATTCTGCTTTCTCTTGGATTCATTCTTCCATCGGTTTCCCTTGCTGTCACAGTTGCAAACACACACATACACTTCTGCCAATTTTTCTACTTAACACATTTCAAACATATTGTTATAAGTAAATCCAAGGAAATAAATCCAAAGATTATAAATTCACTATGCTGGGCTACTACTTTTTTTTTTTTTAAGCTGGGAAATAAAATGAGCATCCTTAAAGTTTTAATCCTAAATATTCAGTCTTGTCACTAAAAAAAAGTTGATTGCTAATAGCCAATTGCAGAAACTTGTCTTTTGTGAAATCTAATACAATAAAAATATGGGCTAGGACTTCCGATAAAGTAGATCAAGTATGTGCATTTACCTCTGCTCCCTCTGCAAACTCTACCAACGTGACAGGAAAGGTTTTGGTGGGTTTTTTTGTTTGTTTTTTTGTTTTTCAGTTATAAACTCACAATGATAAAGAAAAGGAGAAAACAGCCAACTTGTAGATGAGAGGTGACAAGGCATTTGGAAGTGTCAATGAAGGAGGAAAGTGAATGTAGAAGTAATAACTAAAACATACACGCCATCAGAGATGAGTAACAACAAGAAACAAATCTGTTTCTCCCAAAGATACCCAGAAAGCCTCAGGACTCAGATGCAAGAGTTACCAGGAAAGATACCCAGAAAGCCTCAGGACTCAGATGCAAGAGTTACCCCACCTACCAGAGGTCGGGCTCTAGGATAAAAATAAGGGGAGTGGTTGAGAGCAGAATAAGGACCCCATAGTCTCCCTCTCATCCCAAGAAGCTAAACACTACCCCAAACCCAGCCCTGACAGAGGTTTAATCTCTTGGGAAATTGAATCGGAGGCTCTAGACTTGGAGCACCAGGCACAGTAGAAGGAGGGAGTGAGGCACACAGCTATAACTTGAGAGACTGAGTGAAAATCTACCTATTGAATGGTAAAATTTCCCTGCCATCTTTTCCTCCTGTTCCCAGAACATCAGTAATCAAATGAATAACCCTCAGACAGAAAACTGAAGGATATTTATCTGCAGAAGTTTAATGGTTCCAAGACAAAAGATACTGTCATTTGGCGTCTTCCAACCACATGAAAATCCAGCTTCTGGATCACTGTACAGTGAAGCCTGATAGTCAATAAGCTTTGCCCAATCCCTTTTTCCATAATTTCCTCCTAAATAAGGTCAATAAATGTTCACTAGACATAAAAGATATAAACAAACAAAAAAAAACAAAGAAAAGGAAATTAAAGGAAACAAAGTCAAATGATACAGAAAGATTGTGCACCATGAAACAAAAGTGGATATTCTTTTTAAAAAAATGATAAAGGAACAATCAGGAAATAAAAATATAAATTAACAGTAACCAAACTTAAAATGCAATAAAATTTGGGAAAATAAAGTGTAGGAAACTTCCTAGAAATTATAAAGAAAAGGTAAAGAAAGTTTCTCCTTTATCATGAAGGAAAAACTAAGAAAATTAGAGAATTCATTAATATATACTATTTTAAATTAAGCATTTATACTATGAATACATGTATTAATGTGAGAGTTCAAGAATACACTAAATATATAGGAGCAGACAAAATTTGTTTATATCAGTTCATTCTAGTATTAACATAAGGAAATTTCCCAGAACTAAACTGAACCTTCAGATGAAAGGCCCACTGCAACCTAAAACACTGAGTAAAGACTCACAAATTGAGGGGAAAGAGACAAATGCAATGTATTAGACATAAGAATAGCATTAAAATTCTCAACAACAAACCTGAGATATAAGGGAAAAAGTAGATATATGAGGGAAAATTATTTTCAACCTAGAATTCTATACCCAGCCAAGCTATCAGTAAAGTATGAGGATAAAGACATTTATCAGCAAGATATGAGGATAAAGACACACAAGCATTTATAAAATTTATCTCCCAGTGTGCCCTTTTTTAGGCTACTACTAGAAAATAGAATAAAGGAAGAGACAAAAAACAGAAGAGAATTGTGCAGGGACATCTCAGGATGACATACAGCTGTGCCCCAGGCCAACAGAATAACCAGTCTAACCTGGAACAGAGGGCTAGGGAGAAAGGTATCCATGAAGATCATAGATATGAGTTGATATGATTTGGATCTCTGTCCCCACCAAATCTCATGTTGAATTATAATCCCCAGTGTTGGAGTTGGGGCCCAATGGGAGGTGATTGGATCATGGGGGTGGAGGTATCATAAATGGGTTAGTACCATCCCAACAGTGCTATTCTTGTGATTGTGAGTGAGTGAGTTATCATGAGATCTCGTTGTTTAAAAGTGTGTGGCACCTCCCTGCCTCCTCTCTTCCTCTTGCTTCAGCCATGTAAGACATGCCTGCTTCCTCTTCTGCCACGATTGTTAAGTTGTCTGAGGCCTCCCCAGAAGCAGAAGCCACTGTGCTTCCTGTTCAGCCTACAGAACTGTAAGCCAATTAAACCTTATTCTTTGTAATTTATCCAGTCTCACATATTTCTTTATAGCAGTGTGAGAACTGATTAATACAGGAGTATTTGGAATGTTTGGATTTTTGGAAAGAAGATTAACAAGATGTGACAGATCTTGGAGTATTGGGGGAAGAAATAGAATAAACATATAAGAATTTGAGAAAATGAACAAAATAAGGCAATTGTGACTAGAAAAAAATGTGCAAGATGTGATCAATACTTCCTTACATAGTCATAATAAGGTAAACACTGACCATCGATTTAACCAAAAATTAGAATTACCTATTTTTAAAAGATAGAAGCAGGGAAACAGTAATGTTAAATCCTAATTTTTTAGTAAGAAGTCATTATATGTCCAAATTGATAAATCCAGAAATAGCAGTATAATCACACTACATTGAAGAAAGCTTCTTACTCTGGGGCATAGGAAAGAAGGGCAGGAGATGTACATTTTATTATAAGGCTTTTAGTACTCTTTGATTGATTGAAAAGTAAAAATTAATTCTAAGACAGATAAAAATAACAAATAAATATGCACATTCATAATAAAATAGGGAGTCATGGCACCTAAGACTCATAAAAATCTGGGTTTGATTCCTAATTCTGCTGTTGATATGCTGGTTACCCTTGAGTGATCCATTAACCTCTGTGCC
Source organism: Papio anubis (assembly GCF_008728515.1). NCBI lineage: Eukaryota > Metazoa > Chordata > Mammalia > Primates > Cercopithecidae > Papio > Papio anubis. The sequence goes on from NC_044986.1 coordinate 18,138,031, forward strand.
TTAGTTTCCCAACACATAAAATTATAGTCAAATATCTATCAATGTCCATTTTAGGACTGAGATGAGGGTCCAAATAGAACATATGAAAGCACCTAGTAAATGATATGAAGCACTAAACAAACTTTGATATTTAATGTTCATCAAAAATTATTATTAGGTAGAGAATTAATTATATTCACATGTGAAGGAGAGGATTACTAAAAGGGATTACACACACACACACACACACACACAGAGCTAGAAGAAGAGGAGATAATTTTAAAGATGGATGTAGCCAAAGCTCCTTATTTTCTAAGGTTCAGTAAAGTTAAGTGACTTGGCCAAGATCACATAAGTAAGTAGTAGAGTAAACCAAACAAAAACCAAACAGCCAAAGCACAAACCTTGAACCAAAAAGTCAGAACCAAATGAAAGTTCACCAGAAGGGTTAAAGGCATAAATTAAAAGCCCAGCCCAGTCTGTAACATAGCAGATTATCAATAATATAATCTGCTATATTGCTATATTAACTGGCTGATTACAGTTCCTGCTTAAACATAGAGAGAAGAGCTAGAAATAAAATAGACATGCTTTAAAAAGAAAAATGGCAATTAGACAAGCAGAGTCAGCAACAGAATATTTCTCTTGAAAACAGAGATGTGAAAATTGGACTCATGGAATCAGGAGAGAGTGTGAGAAAAAGGAAAGAACAAATGAAGAAAGGGCATGGCCCAGTGATTGACAAAATGTGTTGAGAAGTGCCTGAATCTGGAACTCTTGAAGCTATTGCAAAACAACTAATAGGCTTCCCCATTCTCTCCTCCTTGGGATAATGTTGAAAGGGATGAGAGCGTGAGGAAGATAAAAGGGTCAGGGACCTTTCCTCTGTTCCATACAGGAAATCATT